>NW_026534344.1:4645659-4833746 GCF_026225885.1 Hylaeus anthracinus | reverse complement strand
AAAAAAAAAAAAAAAAAAAAAAAAAAAAAAAAAAAAAAAAAAAAAAAGACAGTAAATGCGTCTTTTCAGTAAAAAAAATCCCCCAAAATTAATTCACACAGTATAATATATGCTAATTAAATTTATAAAAATTAAGTACCTACTGATTTTTGGTAAATTCTTTCGTGTACGATTTTTCACTACTTCAACTACCTTTGCGTGCTACGCTACTTTTTATAGTGTTCCCGTGTCATTATCGCGAAGAGGGAGAACCACGAGACGTGGAGTAAAGGGTTATTGCACCACTCCCCTTCTCCTAGAAGTGAGGTGGGCACTAAACCATGTAACGTTGATGTTTCTAGGGACTACCCCATTGCGCACGTGGATGGACACCGTAAAGATATTAGTGGGCAAGTACGACCATGTTAAGCTGGCGACTCATTTTGAGGATGCTCATAAATAATTAAGAGTTCCGACTTAATTCTCAGTAGAGTTCTTAATCAATTAAACCAACATCTATCAATTAGAACTATTAAATTATTTTTTAAATAAATTAAAGTGCAAGTATCTATGGTGCTGCCAGCTTCCCAGAATCCCACACAATCCCCAACCTTATCTAAAAAATATCGCCCGCGAAAAAGAATTTGCAATGTGTACGTGGTCTCAGTGAAACTCTTCTTTAATAACTCCTGGTTGTAATAAATTCGCTTATTTTGTTCAGCAATTTTTTTCATTTCGCCCTATCGTTTCGAAATGCAAACAATTATAAAAGTTTCTTTCCCATCAATTGCCTGAATCGTCATTTCGCATTCAGAAAATGTTTCTATGGTCTATGGTTATATTTTTATAGCGAGTGCACAGTGCTATTAATATTATCTTCCATCCTTTAACATTTGTTTGAACAGTACAATATAATTAAAATAATTGAATATCACGTTCTTCCAAAATTGGATAACCACCTGATGGGCCATTAATTGTGCCAGAGGAAAAATTCGTATCTTTTTTTTTTTACGTACATGACGATTTGACAATAAGAACTAATTTGAACACAATTCTCGCGAGAGAACCAGCAAAGCCAACAAAATGATTAACTATAATAAAACTGAAGAAAAATCCACAATATTGAAAAAACTGAAGAAAACTGAAGAAAACTCAAGCTTAAGCTATGAATTTATAGAACAGGGGCATTTTATTCACTTTAATCATAGAAAATATTTATTTAATCATTACTGTATTCTAATAAACACACTAATTAAAACCTAGGTTTAGAATAATAAGTTTTTCCATTTTTCAATTTTTATTCTCAATTATCTTGCAGAGAAAATAAGGAGAATGTTTATTGAACTTATCACGGTTATCTCGGCTCTCGGTTTAACGACTTCCTGCTTTACGAATATTATGTTCTGATAATAGATTAACAGGTAACGATATTTTTATATTACTTTCTTAAACGGCAAAAGTAATCGTGAAAGTTAGGAATAGCATACAAATAAGGATGAAAACAGTCTGTACTTTCTTGAAAAGACGTAAATCCATTTTAACACATTGCCAACCGATCAGAAGGATCTCCCTCTTTGCGCCACGTCCGCGCCGCTTGTGCGCTTAAATATAGACAATAAGCGTGTTTGTACTAACTGCATGCAATCTAAAATCAAAGACAATATCGACAGGTACTAGACAATTGGTAACTTTTAGAGGATGTACATATTCGAGATCACCTAAATTGCTAGCGTTACGCGAACTCTTAGCCTTTTTCGAACCTCCATCGTGTACGATTCATCGGATTCTTCTCTTGAATGTAAGGGAAACATTTATTCCTACATAATTTCATTAGAAAAAAAAGAAATCATTTCCGATAACATCGATAAAATTACACGCGAAGTAGACTTGCTTAGTCTAACCATAATTAATAAAATATTAGAAAATATTTCGATAACGTTCAGGAAACGATAGTAATGCAAAATTTCAAAAAAAAAAAAAAAAAGAAATTGTCTTCGAATAGTCTTCGAATAGCAGAGATATAAGTATTATTAAAGAATGCTATGTTATTAATACCCATATCGCGAGGGCTATAGAAGTGTTACGTTACGTTATTACGTGTAGTTTTCGAAAACCGTGCGGTTAGCAAAGTGTTAAAACTATGTGTCGTTTACGCGATTCCGTTCCTCATATGTACATATGACTCTGTTCATCGTTATGCGTCATACCTATAACTTAGTCGATCAATATAACTATTTGCGTACTTACACTTCGATAGCCTTATTCCAATTAATTACATATCCAGACAAGACAAACGTCTCGATATGCAGTACATGAATGTTTCCTCGTTCTGTACCAACGTATAGCCATTTACTTTGTAGCGGCAGGTGGATGCACGTTATTCTGTTTAACATAGAGTAACATTGTTTCATTATTTTCATTGTAATCATTGAAACCCTATGCAGTACACTTCTCTAACTAAGATTCTTTTGAACGATGAAACGCGTCAAACGTCGATAGGAGTTTTGTTTATTTCTAAGAATTAACACTTTACCGACCGGTTGCGTTTCTATCATTAAAAGCAACGCAGATATTTTAGGTACAAATCTTATAGGTACTAATCTATTAGGTACAAAAGTATTGCTTGCAAAAAGACGATTAGCAGGCTACCAGTTGGTAAAATGTTAAGTGATAATAATTGAAATAATATAAAGTAAAAATATATTTGTCGTTGAAATTTGATTTTAAGCTTCTGTGGTAACGTTTATGATGATTAAGAGTGAACATAGATATTACGATCGCTTCTCAGACTAAACGTTTGAGAAAGTATAGTAACTTCGGAAACCAACCTTTCTCTTTGAAACTTGAGACTCTGCACAACCTGTGGTATTTTTTGCCGGAAGTTCCATAGATGTAAAGTATCATCTGCAGTGGCGGAAACCAAAGCTCCTTCGTTGATCAAAAATTGTAACTGTATCACAGCTGTACACCCCTCGTGTTTTACATGTGCATCTACCCCTGGTCGACCGAGACTATTTTTGTCAATGTCTTATTAAGAAAAATATACACGTTTCAAATGGACAAGATTCTGTGTTAAACCGAACACATTTTACGTAAACGATACGTAGATATTCGTTACTTATAAGTACCTAAATCGCGTCAAAACATATTCGTAGCAATGTTACGTCCTTGGTCACGAGGATTCACCGATAATAGCAATCGCTTGTCTATCGCAAGTGCACGCTGAACATTTTCTACGAATACAGGGTGTATTTACCTAGACGTGGTATATATTCTTTGCGGCATAACTCGACAGACCAAAATTAACACGAAAACAGATGATAAAAGTGCGTTTAAAGCTTTGTATCTGAGTTACTAAATACTGGATTCATGCAAAAAAAAAAAAAAAAAAAATATAAGTCTTCATTTATGTTGTTTATTGAATAAGATAAAAAAAAAAGTTTATTTAACAGTTTTCTGTAAATTCAATTTGATAATGAATTTGATGTAAAATTCAATTTCTGATACTCGATCAAAAAATTATTTACAAATTTGTACAAATCGCAATTACAATATATTTAATTCGTACGCTGGAGAAAGCACAAAACTACAGAAGGTAATCATCATTTATCCATCTACCAATTGTGTTCAAAAGCTAATCAGACCTTGAACTGTATTGTTTCATTGAATTCCATTGTTCCATTCAAATCCATTCAGGCGTTTAGATACAATAATGTTTATAATGTAAATACATATATGTACGTAGATCAAACAAAAACGTCTCAAAATTTTACTCGATTACGATACTTTCCTTCTTCATGGGTCTGAAAATAAAAAAAAAAATATTTTACAGACAGCTGTTAAATATTTAAAACAAAAAAAAAAAATTATTTTCGATATGCCACCTCACTTACAAGATGTACGACAAAATGGATAGTCCATAAAATATTAATCCTTATTTAAAAACCATTATTTTCATAATAAACATTTGTATAGCGTTCAAATATTTTTGTGCTACTGGGATTCTTAAAATCATAACGATATTAAATAAATAAATGCTCGAAATTTGAGACGTTTTGGAAGAACGGCATCTTTAAATTGCGTGAAAGACGAAGAAAGTTTACGAAAAATGATGGCACCTATTATATTAAAATTTAAATGGACTGCCCTTAATTTTCTTTAAAAATCCACACGAATATTCTGGAGTTCAGTATTATTCTTTGGTTCACTCGCAATTGGAATATGGTTCTCTTATCTGTGTTACAAGAAACATAAGGCTGCGATTAGGAGAGTGCAGTACACATTTCCTTGATTTATTTTTCTACCACACTGATATATTTACGTCTGCCGATTGCCATAATTGCGAACCTATATTGTTAACGTAGTTTTTAACGAATAAACATCTGGTCTGATAAATTTACGTTAATTTTCACTGGTGAAACAGAAGCCAAAAAGTATGTTTAAAATATAAACTGGTAAAAGTAGAAGAAAATCGAAATCGAATTTGTTCACTTTTCCTTCTTTTATTTCAACTCCTTCGTGCCATCATTGATTTCCTATATTCTTGATACGTGCAGGATCGATTCCCTTGTACCGAGCGTTTAGATACTGTATCGAGCAATAAAGCGCACAGTTCAGTTGAAAGTAGTTACTTTGTAGCAACTGTCTATCTCGATACCAACCAGGAAGCTTATCGAACTGTGATGAGCATCCACCCTCTGGTAACTCTTTAGTCACGAGTAGACCAATAGAACCACCCACGTGAAAGAATACACGGTTGACGGACCATGAAACAACTGTGCTGTGTAATAAATACAATCAAATTTTACAATTTCATTTACACGTCGGATACATTTTTATATTAAAAATGATAAACCAACATCAATATTATTTTTCGAAATAAAACGCCGTCAATTACGTTACATCGTATATGTTCTTAACATAATAAATATTACATGTACCGACACATTTTTAAATGTAACTTGAATACAATCGATGCCCTATAAGTCCTATAACACGTTTAAAGGGTGAAAGCACGTTAGAAGGAAAAATATCAAATGTTCATTATGATATAAAGAATTTCAATATAGGTTGGATTAGAATGGTTTTATGAATAAAAATAAACCCTTGTATATAACCATCTAAAATTAGTTCTGTTATTACAATTACATTAACATGGCTATAGAAAATGATCTACGAAAAGTAAAAAATGTTGAACTGTATTCGACACATTTACAAATTCTCAACAAAAGGAAACCTGCCACTCTGAAACAATAAAGAATCGTATACAATAGACCTAAAAATAGTTTGTCACTTTGGAAATGATAAATAATATTAGAGAGCGAGTTATCAAGCTAATAATAGATTACAACAAATTATTAACTAAAGACGAAGAATATAGGCAGTAGAATAGTTTGCAGATATTAAGCGACTAGTGACAATCTTACTCTTACGCAACCAAATAAAGTTTGACACGAGAATATTTCATTTACAACAAGAACTTTTGATAAAAGTTACTAATATGATTATTAGATCGCTATACATATAGTTACGAAATGTTAATATTAAAAGATTTGAAAATCGTGGACCAATCGTTCTGGATTACTGGATACCGGATACAATGAATGTTAAATAAAAAGAAAGTGAAATGATGTGAAAAATGTTAGACAAAAATCCGAATGAATATATAAAAAAAATTAGCGTATTGTACTTGGCCCGAGTATCGAGACATTAACCATATCATCAAAGGATACATTCTAAGGGATCCTGATTTAGTACCAATGGCAAGGAGCCTTTGAACTGGATCAAATGCCACTGCTGTCGGCTGATGTGGGAAGCCATGTCTGAACGTCTGTAACATAAAGGTAGTCGTTTCATTTCATATTTTCCGCTTTCGTCGTTTGAAAGGCGTCTATTTAACTCTACAACGACAATGGAACAAACAAAACAAAATGACAGATAGCCTTATTTCTCCGGCTTTGAATGCGGATATATTTAGCTCGGTTTGTATGACAATTCCAGTGTTGATAATTCCACTCTTCTTTTGTTTTGTTGCGGCTGAATGCTAAATAGTAGGACACAATAATAATTACTATTACGATTTGCAATGCATTTTATCGTAACGACAACTTTTGGCTTCCGCTTCCGATGGTGAACGCGCGGTGAGGTAGAAAAAGCGAGTGGAAGGATAAAAGGTGTGTTGCAGAGTGAGGAAAAACGGGTGTTCAGGGGAGGAGTGAAGGATGAATGAAAGGAGGAGCAGGGAAGAAATTAGAAAGTGTAAAGGAGCGAATGAGACAGAAAGAAAGGCGAAGGAGGGAAGGGGCTGGGGAGAGAGAAAAGGGAGAGTGTAAAGAAGAGCAGGAAAAGGATGGTTAGGAAAAGGCGGAGGAAGTGGTGAGCGATGGTAAAGAGAAAAAGAAGATAAAGGAGGGATGGTTGAGGAGAGGAAGTAGAAGAATTGAGAGGGAAGAGAACGGAGAAATGAAAGATGAGACCGGCAAGGTGGAGGAGGACTGAGAAGGGGTGGGAGGAGAAGAGATAGAGGAGGATAACGAGGTTCAGATTGGGAGGGGAAATAAGAGAGGCAAGATATTGGAGGGAGAGGGACGATAGGCTATCTAGGGTGTGTGGCGAAGAGGAAGAAGCATGGGAAATTCTAAGGGGAATTCTGAGAGTATCAGGGTGCGGAGAAGAATGGATGAAGGAGCTAGAATGAGGATGAGTGCAGGGAAAGGATAAGTGGGAACCGATGGATACATGGATGGGCGAACGATCGGAGAAAGGAGGGAATTCCCCGGAAGCGGGAGCGCATGGCATGCGCTTTCTTTCTCGTTTTTTCTTTCGTTTGCGCGAGGATAAAATTAAGGGTAGGCTCAGGATAGATTAAGGTTAGATTAAATAACGGTTGTAAGGAGATGTAAATGGAAGAGGACGCAACCCCATGCAACCCCATTGGGGAGCATTAAATAAATACATAACGACAACTTTTCCTGTTGGTACAAGATACGAAATATTAGTAATGAATAGACTCTGTCATTATAAATCGACTCTATTCTTAACATATTTTGATTTTGATTTAAATATTTTATAAATGTAGTATTATTATGAATTATTAAAAATATTATTTGTACATATTATAAATTATCATAGCGATGTGTGCCAACTCCTCGTATAATATTACATAAAAAATTTTGCAACAAATTTGAGGAAATCTGTAGTGTCTCAAATAATTCATCATAAAGTCCTATGCCCGAATTTCAACATCGTATTATTTTAAAAAGCACGGTATTTTAGAATATAGACTAACTTTTAAAAGTAACTTCTTGTTCATTTGATGGCAAAGAAGTTGATACTTTTGTCTTATAATGCCATGAATTGCCTCGAATACCCAGCGAACTTTTGTAACTCCGAGATGAATTCAATCCTGCAGTAGTTAAGTGATTACGCTTGCCTTTCAATGCAGGCATAAGTACTCCGTAACCGCGTTCTTTCAAAGTAAATCCTACGACTCGAATACCTCGATCGACGATTCAAATATCCCCAGGTTTCGAACTGGAATCTGCAGGCCCGCAGAAATACTTGGCAAAATATTTAATCTCGAACAAACGACGCCAATAATCGAAAACAATTCATAAAAAACGATGGGGATTTTAAGGACATTATTCGATACTACAATCCATCCGTATTTGCTACAGATTAGGGATTTAGAAAACAACTCATTATATGAATTTAATGTAGAATATGTTAAACAAACATGTGAATTTTCAATTAAAAAATTTGACAAAATTCTGTAAAATATGCCTCCTTCTTCGTAATTTTTCAGATTTTTTGCAAAATTGTTCACGTAATGATATAGGAGAAATCGGTCAAAGATGTGATTTTTTATGTTTGTCCTTTAATCCCGTCTAGATCGAGATACAGAGTTGAAGTTTGACACATATTATAAATTTGACCCCCTTATCTGGCTATACAGAATGTCCCAAAAATGTTGTAACACCTTGAAAGAGGTGGTTCATGAGGTGATTTGAAACAACTTTTTCCTTAGCGAAAATGTTGTCCGAGGCTTCGTTGAGGAGATATTAACGGAAAACACTGACCAATCAGAGCGCGCGGATACCGTTGGAGCGGCCGCGGTAGCGAAGGCTACGAGCTAAGCGGCCGCGTCCAATGCCCTTCGATACGCGTAGAGTCGCTTGTTCGCGTACAAGCGCGGCCGCTTAGTACATAGCGTTCGCTACCGCGGCCGCTCCAACGGTATCCGCGCGCTCTGATTGGTCAGTGTTTTCCGTTAATATCTCCTCAACGAAGCCTCGGACAATATTTTCGCTAAGGAAAAAGTTGTTTCAAATCACCCGCCGAACCACCCCTTTCAAGGTGTTACAACATTTTTGGAACACCCTGTATAGTTTCATGGTGACAAACATTTAGCATTATATTTACGGATATCGATATTGAATTCGTAACTTTATCAGACTTTATGATACTTTAAAAATGAATTCAAAGATAAGAAAGTCAATACTAGTGATTTTCCGTAGAAGCGGGAAACAAATTAACGCGACCAATTACCACGTCTTTGTAGCCGTAAGAATCTGGCATAAAAATCTGCCATAATGTTTTGTTCACGATTGCGCAGAAAATACGTTCGCGGCCGTGCGGGAGTCCACATGAGCCTGTTGCCAGTTATTGATCCTGACACGGTTAAACAACACTGCATTGCCGTTAACTACGAAAACAATTCTAGTCACGGGCGTTTGCAAAAAAACGCGCCGACAAACTGTCACGGTAACGTGTGCGTTTCTATTTCTACAAAGTACTGTGATATCGAAATGTGCTGTGTCTCATCGTTGTTATCTCTGTTCTGTCAAAATGTAGAAGTCCCGTAAGACTGAAATATCAATAAGTGACATTTGTCATTGATACGCTAAGATGTCATCGGTAATTTTGCGCGAAAAAAGGAACACGTAACCAGAGCGTGAAATAATCTTTTGCTATCATAAAAATTTGTATATACGTTTGTCGATCGGATTCTTTTAAAAACTTAGTATCTTGGCTCCGAACTTTAGGAAGACTTGAAATTTGTGTTGCTGCTGCACATGTGATCCTCTAGGTGTTATCTTCGGTTCGTAATGAAGAAGTTTACAATTAAAGGTGTTCTCGACGGGTTCCGATCATCGGTACCTCAGCCCGTCAAACCTGATCAAGAAATCGTCGAAAATTTACGGCCAGAACACTTTCAAGTAAAAAAGGTCAGTAGTGATAAGTTCTTATACACGTGTCTTAAATTACATGTACCACTGTTTAACAATATAAAAAAAAAAGAAACCGTATGTAGACAACAAAGCACATTACGCGAAATACGCGGAATACTTTTGTAAAGTCTATATTTTTAATTTACGAGTAAAACGATTTTTACGATTATTACGAATTCGTTTATTATTAGACTTTTACTATTGTCTTCTTATAAAAATAATATGTCAATACGTCAAGTTGCCAATGTTGTCATTAATGCGTGTTACTATGATGATATCAATGCTTTAGAATCACATACATGCAATCAATATGTTGTAGAAAATAATCACTAGAATTATTTTTTATTTCGAATTTTTTTAGGAAACGGTAAATTTAAATGGAAACGAAGTGATTAATAATAAGTAATGCAAAAAAGGCAATACGTGTAAATATATTCGTTATTAAAAAACACATTATACTATGTCTCACTGTTAAACATAATTTCCATCTGTAATTTGCATTCTTGCATTAATAGTGGTTTTAATTAATTGATTAAAATACTAAAAGGATACCAAATTTACAAATTCAACATTGATTAATTTTTGTATTGTAAATTTGATTAAAATACATAATGTAAATATTGTAAAAATGTAAATTAAATATTTATTAAAGTTATACCATCTATCATTTTATATGATACTACAGAATAGAAGATAAAGATAATTTATGTATTCATAATAAAGATATACTATGGTGATAATCTTGCGTTTCATCAAATTGTCATATGTTCTAATATTTTATAATATAATACGAACTTAATATTTTTAATTTATAATGCACAGATAGTTTTAATATTTTCTTGAATTGTGTTATTGTAACAGTATTTATTTTTGGCTATCGTCAGATGGTTAAACATTTTTAAAATAGCACATATCCAAGCTATATAATTTATTTTTAAATTTAATTTGATTAATAATGTATCAGTAAAAATCTACCTTGTAAAACAGTAATTAGGAAATGTTAAATTCCTCTATATATTTTTGGAGCTGATATCCACAGAACAGCTGTGAAAATATATGATGTCGAGATTGAAATAATATGATACAACGAATATTATATAAAAAAACTACTTATCTCTAAATTTAATAAAAATTTATATTTGAAATTTACTATAGGACACTATTAGTGGATCTTAACAGATAGTTGAAAGTTGTGTTTACAGATGGTTGTGGATTCAATAGCCAACCTATAAAAGGTTTTGGTGGATTTGCAAATATTTATCAAAAAATGACAATACAAAGTGTTGGTCCCATCTATGGAATTATGGACTATGTACATATACATGTTCAGTGATGTTCTATTTTTATTTACAAGTGATCACACGATGCAGATTCGAATGGTGCATGCTAACGATGATACTAAATGATATGGCTTGCAAGTTGAAGCAGGTTTCAAGTAAATAAGATATAAGAACTTTACTGTGGCCCCCTCGATCATCGAATTTCAATCCTATTCAGATGTTCTATATTAAGTTGGATCAATGTGTTGTTATCAGAGAAGGATGGAATAATATTTTAGTCATCATTTAACCAATTTGACAATACATTTTGTACGGAACTTGTTATTTGTTAAAAATTACTTTTCCTAATTTAATTTTATGTTACTTACTTTAATTTAATTTGATTGCAATTGTTATCATAATAAAATTACTATTGTTCACACTATGGAACATGGGTTTATTTTCAATTTTAACATCAAATTTATATTAGATTGTTGAGAAATAAATCAGAATCACAATTCGTGGATTTGGTATTACTTGGTAATTATACACACATGTAATTTATACTCTATACTTAGATACAGATAAGACATAAGATCATTTGTTCCTTCTATTATAAATTCTGGTTAATAATCAATAGTTCTGGACACTGTCTGCATTGATGGCTCAGGAAAGAATGTTTCCTTCATTTAAGAAACTGTTCTAATGTTTAATAAAAAGTTTATTTGATATATAGCTGTAATATAAAAGTTCTGAAGTTGATATCCATAGACTTTCTTAAACTATTTTCTGCATAATGTCTTTATCCATTGTTACTTGCATCCTCGACCTTGTCATGTATGAGAGACACTTATATACTCAAGCTCCTACAAACAATATACTGACACAACAAAGGAATTCTATTCTGTAATTTTTAGTAAACTAGACTTCATTGTATCGAATACTGAATAGGATTGATTAAATACATCCTTTGTGTCTGGTTTTATTCTCAGATAAATTGCATTGCGTTTGTTACGCTTCAAGTACATTTATTCATAAACACGCGCAGCACACAAGCAGAAACCTACACCAGTATTGCCAGCTACATTGGTATTAAACAACTTAATTCAATATTCCAAACTTCCAACTTAAATTCAATATTCAACTACACTTTAATCTAACAAAAATATCAATGTTATCTTCGATTCATTCCTACATGAAAATAATTAAAGGAATGCAATTGTTATGACTGCATTTTTCCCCTCGTGTTTATTTTTTTTTTTTTTTTTTTTTGATGAAGCCGTTACACGTCATACAGGTACTACTCAAGTACTGGAAATGGTACGTATTATAAAATAACGTAACTGTTTGAAACTAGATTCAATTATTTGCTATTAAAATGAACTATTCTCAAAATCTAATCATTACGCGCAAACATATTCACACATGCGCATTCTATGGCCGACGATATACTTGAGAAGCGTGTACATCTAGCGGGGGCTTGGTCAACTAACGGAAAAGGGTACATACAAGATGTCCCAAAAATGTTGTAACACCTTGAAAGGGGTGGTTCGGCGGGTGATTTGAAACAACTTTTTCCTTAGCGAAAATATTGTCCGAGGCTTCGTTGAGAAGATATTAACGGAAAACACTGACCAATCAGAGCGCGCGGATACCGTTGGAGCGGCCGCGGTAGCGAACGCTATGTACTAAGCGGCCGCGCTTGTACGCGAACAAGCGACTCTACGCGTATCGAAGGGCATTGGACGCGGCCGCTTAGCTCGTAGCCTTCGCTACCGCGGCCGCTCCAACGGTATCCGCGCGCTCTGATTGGTCAGTGTTTTCCGTTAATATCTCCTCAACGAAGCCTCGGACAACATTTTCGCTAAGGAAAAAGTTGTTTCAAATCACCTCATGAACCACCTCTTTCAAGGTGTTACAACATTTTTGGGACACCCTGTATATGTTGAGTTGTTACGATATTCTAATGGTAAATGTCAGATTGAAAGTCGTGACTTTGCGTTACATGAAATTAGACCCTTTTTTCAAATGACCAAGCTGGTGTTGCTTTTATCTGAAAATACGAAAACACGAATAATAAAGTTACCGACAAGGTTTCGCCTCTGTGAAACTATATAGTCTGTGTCATTATTGTATGTCTGGTAGTGGGATAAATCCAATGTGGCGACTGAGCAGATTGGATGTTCATGGATATTTCGTTTGACATCACAGAACCAAATAGTTTGAAAGTAATGTGATTGTAAACATAAAAATGGATATATGAAAACGTCAAGATATCAGTGATGGTCAAATAACCAAAGACTTTTTGTAATTATAAGTGGAGAAGGAAGTTAACTGCAATTGAAAATGTTGCAGTACTGTTATTTTTCTTTTTGACACATTATGGACTGTTGGTAAGCAAACAGATAACATGAAATCTTAAAATATTGTTAGGTTAAGAAGTACTCTTCTTTGTTATTAATATTTAATAGTTTTATATTATTAGTCATCACATTTTTAATTTGTTACGTTTAGCATGTGGATTTCTTGGCACATAAGTAGCTGTCTTGATAACCCTTTCATTAAATTATTACGTTTCTTAAGAATATTAGTAGTATGATTAATGTATATTCAGTGAGTAATTTTAACACATTAAGTGCCATGTCAGTCACTGGTGACTGACAATGTACTTACTGGCCAGGCCATGCTAGTCATTGTTGACTAATGATATATAATTTTTTAAATTATATTTTTAGTTAGGAATAAGAATAAAATAAATTTACAGGTTTGTAAGCACCAGCCATTGCAAGTTATGAGACATAGAAAATGTGATTGTTGATAGCCTAGCTAGCTCAATGGTTAGGGCAATCATTTAACAAACAAAAGATCCAAAGGAAACCACAGATTGATTGCATAAAAATAAATAGACATCTTAGTCTTTTTCTGTTTCCATTTTTTACACTTTTCCATTGACAAAATGAAACGAGCACGTATAAAGGCTATGGTTACTGTTCCACCACGGCGAAAAGCAACACAAGATTTGTCAGTTACCGAGACAGCTGGCATAACTGAGTGTGATGAAAAAAAAATTAAATCAGATGATTCTTATTTGGCATTACAAGAGACTCCAGAAAATAATTCCCCAGAGAAGCAAGTATTGGAAGATTGTATGATAATAGAACAGACACAAAATGAACAGCTTTGTGATAACAACCAAAATATTCAATGTAAAGCTGAACCTAAACCACGTTCCATTGAATTAAAAAAAGAAATGGTGCTATTGTCGGAAAACTCAAATACAACAGAAATTGGTAAGTATGATATACTGTGTACTATGAAACAGTAAGTGTTACTCTGTCCCAACTTGTCAAATAATTATTTGACATTTTCAGTTTCTCCTGTAAAATCAGCACAATGTCGATTATCCTACATGAGACCAACACCTAAATTGGACACTGGTGGTAGAGTAAGAAGAAATAGTATACAAGGAAGCGGAGCGAGCGCGAGTGAATCGGAAGATGATAGTAGGAAAGTAATTGCTGCCACGGCCAATCATATGAAAAACGATGTGGTTCACTCAACAGAGTGTGCTAAGGATCCTGTTACCAGTAATACAAAAAATGACACAACAAAGTCAAAAACAGGTCAGAAGAGGCGTATTTTAGTTTCAGAATCTGCAAGAAAATTAGCAGAGGCTAGAAGGGAATTTAATATAAAACATGAAAATAAAACACCAGATAGAACTAAGCTTACTATGTATGATCTAATATATTATAATCCCGTTTCTAATCCTATGAAGAAGTCTAAAGAGTCTGGAGTCATAACAAAAAGAATTTCAGAATGCGAGTAAGTAGTTTTTTAATTAAATAAAAGTATATATGTTCAAATTAAATTATAAAAAAAAACAATACAATGTATTATTACAGATCTGAAGAACTTCAAGAAGAAGAAAATGTAGATGATCCGTCATCCGCTATGCCTGTACCTCAAGTAAAAGTTGGACCAGATGGTCAGTTAATAATAGATGAACAAAGTCTTGTTATAGAACAAACCAATGCAAAGAAAGGCAGGGAAGTATTAGCGAAGGACGCTATTATTGATGATGATAACAATGGAAATGGATTTTATAAAAAGCGTCAGAAAAGTAAGGAATGGTCTAAATGGGAAACTTTAAAATTTTATAAAGCATTAAATACAGTGGGTACGGATTTCCTGCTGATGAAAAGTGTGTTCCCAAATAGAACACGGCAAGAAATTAAACTAAAATTTAAAAAAGAAGAGAAAATAAATAGGAACCTAGTTGAAAAAGCACTTGCTTACCATCAAGAATTTAATATCGAAATGTTGGAAAAATCATTGGGTAAGTTTAAATAATGAACTAAATTTGTAATTTGAGAAAAAGTTTTTTTTATCCTTTACCTTTTAGCAATTACTTCACACAAAATTTATTGGAAGACATTCTGTACAATGAAATTTGTTTGTTTTGATAGCCACGTTTGAAGCTTCAGAAAGGGAACGTTCCCGTGCGCAAGAAAAACAAAAACTACAGGGAGTAAAAGAAAAAGAAAAAGTAAAAACAGAAGGCAAGCGAAAATCTAGTAAGTTAAAAGACTGTTTCTTCTTATTAAAGTTTTATTAAATAAATTATTTCCTAACACAATATTTTTAGGGGTTGTAGCCTCTAGCATTGAAGAGATGGATGTATCAGATGAGGAAGAAAATTATTCAGAGTTGATGACATCAAATGAAAATACAGAAGAAAATAATTACGAGGAACCATTAAATAAAACAAACAAAAAGAGACGTAAAGAAAGAAGAGAAGAAACAAATATGTTAAATCAATCGTTAATTGAAACAGACAACGATAAATCGTTGAGCTTATACAATGGCTTCGATAGTGATACAGAGGTTTATCATGTCAGACCAACTAGATCCGGAAGATTACCAAAAGCAAAAAAATTACAGGGACCAGATATAAACACACTCGACAATGAAATGCTAAATCATAGTTCTACTCATCGTAGAACTGTGACGCCGTCAAGAGATACCGTGAAAATTATAGATAATTCAAACTCTGACGATATTGACATTAATCAAGAAAGTGAAGATACAAATTCTGTTAAAACAATCATACCAAATATCAATCATGTAGAGCCAGGATCCTTAGTTATTTTATCAAAAGAATCACCAGAGGAACCTGGAAAAAGTGTTTTACAAGTTTATATGGTTAGTTCTAACATCAATTCTTCTGAAACTCTTGAAGAACCTAATATTACATCCGTAAATTTACCACCAGAACTTTTGGAAACTGTAACTACTAAATTATCCAATGTTGAATCAATTACTCTAAAACAAGAGTACGAATAATTTACTTGACAATACTTGCATCTTGTATAAGCCTAACTTATCATCTTTAGTTTCAATTAATTTCTCAGTTTTAGCTAAACTTCAAAAAAGATATTTTACATAATCATTTTTTTCTACTTTTTATTCCGTGGAATTAATGAGTTTTATTAATACATTACCACATGACTATTTAATTATTACTTCAGTGTCGGTAATTGAAATGAACACCATCTGATACAATAGCATAATCTTTAGGGTTAATTGTGACAGATAAACCTATACTTTATACTATAGCCGCCCAAATTTTTGTAATATTTTGGAACGTATATCAATATATAATTGTTTGCTCTACATATACTAGTGTGCAGAATATATTTCCCACTACATTCAAGGAATACGATACTCGTACTCTACAGAAAATATTATGTCATTGTTTACCGCGAACTACAAGAAACATCGTTCCCTGCATTTCGAATTTGGTCTGAATGTCATTCGAGTGCTAATAAGAATCACGCAATAGTTGGCACAAATCTGACATTCCCGTTTGCAAGAGACTTAAGTATTAAAAGAGAAGCTATTAAATAAAGTTATTATAAAATATTTTGAACTAAGAATTTATTCTATCGTGTATACATAACTTTTTAATAACCATGATCTTACGTTTTTACGAAAGTAGTTAGAGTATAGAGGGTGAAAAAAATAAAATTTTCTTCTATTTTGTATAAATTATTTTATTTATTATTGAATCCATTATCAAATTAAATATTGTTGTATACAATTGGGAAAAGTGTAACGCGATAAAAATAGGTGTATCCGAATCATTGGTCGGTTTAATGTTAAACATCTCGTATGTACTAGAGTATTAGAATTATTAGAGTATTATTAACACGAATCCAATTACGATATCAAAAATATCGGTATAATATTGTTTATTACTTTTGTTACAATATAAGATAGATTAATGAAATATCGAACAGGCATAAGAATTAATAACATAATTCTAATGTGTCACATGGAATCCATTTCGAACTTTCCAATGCATCCCACAAATTATAATCTTGTTCTATTATTTCCCTATTAAGTTTATCGATGTCTGTAGGAATTGAATGTTCTGCAAGAACGGAAAAAAGTTATAATTGTATATCATTGAATTTATGTTTCATAATATTTGTATAAAAAATTCTCGGTTATGGGTCTTCGAGTCACGTGAATTCTTTAATAACTTTAGAGATAATGTTGTGAAATACATGTGTTAAACATGTATTATTTTATATATAACATATATACAAGACGTTTTCTTACCAATCAATTCCAATTCATCTTCTTCTGGTTTTTGATCCGATACATAACTATTATATCCATCCAATGTCGGTTCGCTTTCATAATAACCCTGTTGCCATGCACTATAACTATTCCAATATGATGATGTATCATAGTAGTTATAAGAATCTGAATTCATGTTTGATGCTGTATATTCAGATGATGATTGAGGCGGAGTAGATCTAAAAAGAAAACAAACATAGATATCAAAGGAAAATGATTTGTACTGTACGAAACAAATGTTTTAGACATTTTGCATACCCTGATATTTTATTCCAAGGTCTAGGAACAGCATTGCAAATTTTTAACGATTTTGTTCCAAGCCCTCTATATCCATTCATGGTGACTAGACTATTTTTCTGTTCTTCCTCATTGGCAAATCTAACAAAACCATATCCTTTACTAAAACCAGAACTGTCTAAAATTACTTTGGCAGTTCTAATTGAATTATATTTAGCAGCAAATGCTCTATACAAGGAATAGTCATCTACATCCGTTGATAAATCTCCAACCCAAATACTGAACTCTCTTTCTGCTGCTGGTTTTCCTGTTGTACTTGCGTGATTTAATCGAAATCTTACAGCCTGAAATACAAAACAAAGATGAGTTGAAAAAGTTAGATGGATTATTGCATTTACCATTTAATTCTGTAATTATCTACATAATTATAAACAAAGATATAGTAATAGTATATTTTTCTAAATAAATGACTTCTCATGCTCTCACCGGGTTAGAACCAGGAATTACTTTGCCATTTAGTTTGTGCATTGCGTCAAGTGCCATTTCATCGGTTGGAAAATGTACAAAACAATAACCTGCTGGTTCACCAGTATAGCGATTCCTCATTACTTTAACAGTTTGTGGCTGTTCTCCCATTTTATGAAAAGCATTCATTATAAAACTCTCTGTCATATATGGTTCTAACTAAAATAAATCATATACATAATTTAGCAAAAATAATAAGTATGCAATATACAACAAACAAATTTCTGTAATGATATTTAGAAAAATATTTTTACGATAAGATATTTATATTAACTCTTTGCACTACATGCTCATTCACAGATTACAATTCACTTGAAGAACCTATATCTTAAGAACTAATGGTAAACTGAATATAATTTTGTTGTAGTGCAAAGTGTTAAGTACACTTATGTTTTGTAAATAGATCATATTTACTTACTCCTCCCATCCATAATTGACATAATACCATCGGTCCTGACATTCTTATCTTTGATTATATGAAATTCCAAAGACTCTTATAATTCTGTCGTAAAACAAAATGTTATTGAGCATAATTTTAAATATTTAAATCATATTTTAATTCAATTTGTTGTTTTACATATAGGATCAGTACCTCATACATACTTGATATAACGTTACAGTCACCTAAGGAAAAAAAATTTATCCAGATAACGTTTGAAATACGTATGTTAAAATTGCAATAAGAACGCGATTCTAACATAAAATATGATCAGTGCTGTACAAATTGTAATAAAACTTAAATTTTTTTTATATAGCAATTGATATTTGCATTGCAACTGTTCTAAGCACGAGAATTATAAATCTTCAAAATTACAACTTCTTACACCGTCGGAGGTGAATAGGTTAGGTAGACAAACACAATGCCTTGTAGCAAACACAGGCGGGATCCATATCTGATCGGTACTTTGTAACAAACAACTCTTTTATTAAACAATGGCAAACAGGACAGCTCGTCTACCAACTTTCGACGAATGTAGAAATCTTTTTGAATATAAATTGACTGAAATCAATTTTGTTTAGGAAAGCGTTATTATTTATTTGTAAATAATATCTAATTTAGCCACCAACGGAGAGTAGGTGAACTACTAGTTTTCATTAGAATTAGATAGTTTCACCAGTTCTTCAAGAACAATAATGAGAAAAACACATAATGATTATGGATTTCCTAATCAAGGGAAGTAAACCCTATACAGTCTGGTAAGTATCTAATTCCCGCCGAGAATTTTACTCCTGGTATCAGGATCACATGATAAGCGAAGAGGTAGCACGAACCACATTCTGGTAAGTTTATTTGTTTTATTAGAGTAACTATATAATAGAGTTATTTCACTATATTATGGTAAGTATCTAAATCCTGCTGAAATTTTACATTTTGGTATCAGAATCACATGATACCAAAGATTCTTCGTGCCACCTCTTCTCACATAATGTGTTCCTGATACCAAAATTCAAAATCGGCCAGAATTTCGACACGTATCGAAAAATGTCCCCCTTGAATTAGGCAACCTGTACTTACAGATCTGTTGGGCCGGTTGCCTAGTTCAAGGGGCACATTTTTTGTACGTATCGGAATTCTGGCTGAATTTTACATTTCGTTATCTGGAGAAATTAATAATTATCTATTTCAATAAGAGGTTTATTTAAAAACATGTTTGTATACTAGTCCATCATTTATAGGAATGTAAATAAATGACTTTGAATAAACATTTATTTAATAATTTTATTTCAGTTTACAAGATGTGTGTACAGATATAGAAAGATATATAAACAAATACAGATTTATATGGATGATAGTTCATGATAGTCCTCAGTGAGGTTCACTCACCACTGGACCAGTGGCACTGGTGAATTCTAGTGGTTTCTAGTAACATGGATCATAATCGTTGATCAGGTATCCATGGTTGTCCATTGAATGTTCCGTTGGGAATGTTAACGTAAATAATATATTGACAAAAAGTTTATTATAAATTTTGTAAAATATTGTATAGAATATAGCATTACAAATGCATTCTTTAAAGAGATTGTCTGGAACAATCAATCAATACTATAAATGTTATTTAAAAAGATGCTTAACCTCTAAATCGGCTCAAAATAGAGAAGTTGAGGTTGAAAAAGGTAAACAATTATGTTCCAATTAATACTTAGTTTAAATACAACTGAAGTTAGTGTATTGGTTATAAAAATAAAAATAAAATGTTTTTGTGTATATATCTAGTTGTAATTATAAATTATTACAGAGAAAAATATTGTGGTCGATTATTTCGAAAGTGTCACTACAATTGGGATAAACTGTCCTCAAAAAAAGAATTGTTTGGATTTAACAACTGTACAAGAATTGACAGATGAACTAGAAAAATTTGAAAATGATGAAAAATCTGTAGTTGGTGTACTTCACGGTATTGGAGGCAACTTTTGTAGCGGCTATGATCTTAAAGAAATTGCACGATACAATGGAAAGAACGAAGAAATTTTACCACAGTTTGGCCCATTGGTAAGATAAATGAACTTCTGACAATTTGCAGAAAATCATTTATATTATTCACTTATTCGTTTGATTATAGGCTGACAGAATTGAATTAATTAAGAAACCTTTAATTGCTGCTATAAGTGGATACGCTCTAGGTGTAGGATTTGAACTTGCCCTAATGTGCGATATAAGAATAATGGAAGAAAGCGCGATATGTGGATTTTTGAATAGACGTTTTGGCATTCCTATACTTTGCGGTGGCACTGTTCGTTTACCTGCTTTAATTGGATATGGCAGAGCAATGGAACTTATTCTAACAGGTCGTCTTATTTATGCAAAAGAAGCACTACAGTGGGGTTTAATTAATCATTGCTCAGACATTGGCACAGGTAGAGTTTTGCTCTTAACAGAAGACAATAAAACAATATAAAATATATAAATTCTAATACAAGCAAATTTTTCTATTTGTAGCTCTAGGCAATGCAGTAAATTTTGCAAGATCAATTACAAAATTTCCACAAAGTGCTTTGCTCGCAGATCGTACTTCTGCCCATTTTGCTACATTCTCTGCTAAACAATTAGAAGAAGCTTTACAATTTGAGAAAGTTAATGCATCTCATTTAGTATTCGAAGAGGGTGTTAAAGGAGCAAATCGATTCGTCACGGAAAAAATAGGAAGGCATGGAAAGTGTCACAATATTTCTCAGATAGACGTTAGTTTTAAAGATCTTGATAAAGATCTACTCTAAATATTTTGTAAGAATGCATGTATACTTAATGCACTATACTTAAGACGACTGACCTTCTCAGAAGAGACAAATACACACAAAAATGTACATAGAAATTTGTATAAAGAAGTTTGAAATACAATTATTATCAATACATTATCAGTTATTTATCAATTTCCCATAACCATTATTGTAACAATCTATTTGTATTATGGTTTTATTTTCAATGTGGATTTCACAGATGAACCTTTTCTATGCGACGTATGATTCTTTAATAGTATGTCGGTGCATCTTTTCGCCGTTTTTCCAGTAAGGAGTGGTGTGAAATTTATCATTTGGCCATTTGAGTCCCCTGAGTAATCAATATTTAAAATAAACGGAATTCTACATAATGTAGAATGTACTTACGTTGATGTATGACTATTAAATATGTTAAATCGGCATCAAAGATGTCGAGACCAGATGTGCGAGGCTCGAAGAAGGAAACTTTTCTTAATTGACAACTAATCTCGTCACATAAATCGAATTCGGCTGAAAATATCTACTTCTTTACATTTTAGAAATAATCGAAAATTCGGTTTTTGCTTACTGGTATTTTCCAAGTTTACTGCATTTCGAATGTAATTCAGTATCAATTTGAGAGGGCAATCGATATTTGTCAACAATTCTTTCTCTGTCCCTTCGTGCTGCATATTTGAATGCGCCTTATCGCTATCAACTAAGCCTGGAAATCAGACGTTACTATCTTCATCGAGAAGGTCGCATAGCGAAAATATCCTTACCAGTGTATTTAATTCGTATAATTGACGTCATACTTCGATCAACAACGAGTATGGGAATAGACGCATGAAATAACGTAACAAGGTTAAGGCAATCGAGACTGATTCGATATTTCAAATTTATATCCATGCCTTCCTAGTTTTTCCGCGACGAATCGATTTGCTACTTTAACACCCTCTTCGAATACTAGATGAGATGCGTTATCTTTCAGATTTAGTTTATCAAAATAAATCTATTTTAATATTTCTTTATATTATCGTATACCGTGTGCATTTTGTACTTTCTCGCGCATACAAATTCCTTATAAATGCATAAATTCAATATTTCTTTATATTATCGTATACCGTGTGCATTTTGTACTTTCTCGCACATTCAAATTTCTTATAAATGCATAAAAGCCTGCAGTGTACTTATAACGTATAACGAATAATACATAAACAACATCAGTCTCCAGGTATGAGGATCAGTTAATAAAAGGAGCAAGGTATCTAATATTCTTAAACGTGTTAATTCGAAATTTCTTAAAAATTAGGTGACGTTCCTTGGAGTTCATCTTTGTAGTCGATGCGCCAGGGGAGTGTGCCAGGTCCTAATCAAATTTCCTCAGGATGGTCACCGGCGGTCGATGCATTCATTGTACTGGAATTCGGCATAATCGTGGAATTTCATATTCAAGTTGAACAACAACGACCGTCCGCAGGCTTAATTGGCGAAAGTAATGCGAGCCGGCCAACCACCGTCGAGCCAGTTGAAGCTGTGTGACGAAACGAGTGCAGGTGGCAGCGCATTGTTGCGCAATCCTTCGTACCCCTCTCCTCGTCTCCTTGTAACCAGGAGTCAGGACGAGAGTCCCCTTCGTAATCAGAAGGCTCTCCCCACCAAGTGTGCCTTCCTCCCTGCTCGACCTGGTGAATGTTTGCGCCCGCAAATCCGCGCGATCACCGTCGACGGTTGTTCTTTCTTTCGTTTCTTTCTTCTATCCCACCTTTCCCTCCAAGGACTCTCCTTTTTGTTGCACCTTCGGCAGGCCGACCTGCTAGCTTTCGAAGGAGGAAGGTTTCTAGATCTTCCCCGCGACGCAGGCTCCTGAAACGAGATTCGATGGCACAGTTTAGTCGGAGCTGGGCTTTCGATAATAAATAGATAAGTACTGGAAGCATGGAATCCTTACGAGTATGACCGTGGATCTTTATGCCAAATAAAATCTTTGCGAAGGTACCTACAGATATTTAATCTAAATAGGAATTTATTTTGCTCTGTAAATATTGTATTACGTGAGCTTTACTTTCGATACCTTCTTTGTATTGTTGCATACTGCGTGTGTTTTGTAGTTTCTTGAATATTCAAATTTTCTATAAGCGCATAAATATCTGCAGTGTACCTACGAATTAAGGTAGGTAGGATTGGGATCGTCATTGGTTACGAACGATTGAGATGTTGTTAAAAGTAGTTGAGGTATCCTATGTATCCTACAACGAAGCTATGCAGTCAACAAGAATCGGACAAGGCAAACTAGGAAAAGTCATAATTCCAGATGTCGGAGTAGTCATCAAAGACGTCGAATCTTTAAAGTCTGCAGCACTAAGAAAAATGTCTGCCGATATAAATATAATTACTACCAAGAGAGCTAATTACAGCTTCTCCGTTTACTCGAGAGTTAACATTAAGCGAAAAAAGATGAACAAATATGTTTCGAACGTAAACGATCGAGCGACATCAGGAGGATGAACGATAGGAAAGATAAAAGGGCGGTTCCCAGGATATTCTTTCTGATCAGCGTCTACGTGGCATTTGAGAGGAAGATGCCAGCGCCTTTCACGAATCACCACGCGATCCTATAATACGTTATTGTTACAAGCGAACCGGTGAAAGAAAAATTCTTTCCGATGGGAGAGGCGAATCGACGCGCTCCTCGTTCTCGCGAGAAGGCAAAAGCGTCGTTCGTGTTACAAAAGTATTACCAACGTCTCTCATTCTCTTTATTCTTTTTTCTATCTATTTATATAAACACTTACACGCAAAACAGCCGAATGCAAGCCACTAAACCTTTTTACTGTATCTACCACAGAAGTTTCGTGTTTCCCCTCTCGCGACTTTCATTGACTGGCTTCAAAGTACCCTCAGAACTCCCTTGAAAGTTTCCAATATCGTCCTAGCTAACACAATCTTAGATCATTAATTGGAACAATACGAGTACAGCACGTAGAATTTCGTTACCTGACACAAACTTTACCTAACAAAACACTGAAACTTTTGGAACAACTCCGCTAAAACTTTTTGCTGTATCTAACAAAGAAGTTACATGTTTCCTCCCTCGTGACTCTCATTGACCACCTCAGCTCCAAAGTACCATAGGAATTCCCTTGGAGGTTTCCAATATCGTCTCAAGTAATAGAATGTTAGACGTATCATTAATAAACAATACGAACGCGTGGAATTTCGTATCAAGGGACGTTTCGTTCGCGTACCAGCGGCTGTTTGTTGAAATTACGAACCTGGTGCCAGTCGTTCGGGGCCACTTTCCTCTTCGTCCGCGTCATTAGGCGCAGCGACAAGACCGGGAAAACGGATTCAGCCTATGCAGTTTTCATACGCCGTGCTCAGAGCTGGTCGTTTCGGGTCCTTTATACGGTGCATCGTTTGCCTGTCCATTCTGTAGCCCGCGCTGATCGTATCTGGCTGCCACTTAACCATTACGTTTTACGAGGCGGATGGACGTAAACTGCACTCCCTCTCAGAGTCCAGCAACAGGTTACGTCGTCTTGCGAGCCACGACGAAGGGGAATATTTTCCTCAAAGCGTGCGTGGAACGCGCAAACAGGATCGGCGTATCCTGGTGCGCCCGTGAAATTTACCGCAGCCGTTACAACGCTCCAACGTCCTCCGCGGATCGACGAGTCGCCTCCGGGACGCTGTACACCGAGTTTATGTCGTTTTCTCGTCGTCTGCCCGATAATCGTTGCTCGGTGGAGCCCTGCGTCTATTCGAAACAGAATAAATACCGATGGTAACGCTCGTATGTACAGGGTGGATCGAAAAACATGGGTAAACGTACTCTTCGTGGAGGATTGGATCGTTCTTTTGGGAGAAGGGTTTCCTTCGCTGTGGTGGGTTCTAAAATTTATTTGGACAAGTAAATAGAAGAGGTAAATAGGCTAGGTGAATTAACTCTTTGCACTCGAGGCCTTTTTTTCTGGTAGCTGCCAGCAACTCGAGATGTTTCGTAGCATTCTATCGCCATGAATTCCAAGCTATCTAGATTTGAGAATAAGGTCATTTTATTGACACTTCGAGCTCCAAAGAAATGAATCCTACATTTGCTGCGTGAAACCTGATGGTGACCGAGAGTCACCTCTCGAGTGCAAAGGGTTAACTTCATCGTCATCGCAGACATCGTCAAATGACACACGGTGATATTCACGTTTCATCTACGCTTTGTTCACGCCAAAATGATTCCGAGATTCGCTCTTTGTATTTGAAAAGAATCTGTTCGTCAACTGTAGCCAACAGACTCACCTTAGCGTGCATAACTAGGTGCTCGATACGTTCGCATAAACAGTGCGCGCGGCTTGCATTCTATACCGGAAAAGCGAGGTCCTTGAACTCGATTCCTCGCCACATCTCTGGCTACCTAGCCGCGGAGTCGTCCTTTATCCGCTGGTACGGTCGTATGCTAAACGCATCTTTCACGCATGGCTCGCGTACACACACGTACCAGGGCGATAATATAAACAGGGCGTGGCACCGGGATGGACAGATTTTCCTCGAAACTTCGCCGACGCGAAGAAGGATTTGCATGAAATTGAAGCTCTATGGTGCTTGTAGAATGTAAACGACGGGGTTTCGTTCAGTTTTTGATGGGGTCTTCTGATTCGTTTATTGGAAGGTGAGGATTTCATTTCAATTATTATTTATTATTATTCATTGACGGGACATGTGCTTTAAGAGAGAACGAGTTTAACACTTTACAGTCGATAAAAATTAAGCACACGGTATGCGCACCATAAGGCATTGCTACGTATTATATATTGCTATGTATATGCGTTGCTATATTTGCTATACATTGCATACAGTGGATGTAACTGCGTGCTTGCTTTTTGTCGAGTGTAAAAATGTTGAACTTGTTCCTAATTGAAACTGTAAAAGTGGATGTACAAATCAATTCAGCAATTAGAATTTGTTTTCGTTGCGATACTGAACGCGTACCTCTGCGGAATTACCATCGATCCCGGTATCGTCCTATCGAATTAACTTTGAAAGCGATATTGCCACGACGAAACGACACACCGACAGAATTTAACGCATTAAATCGAGTATGAACTGTTCCTGCCCAGCGAAATCCTCATTAACCGAATTAATCGCGGTACGTGCAGTTCGATCAAATGTTTCGTCTATTATTGTTAATGGATGCTTCGCGTGATTGCATTCCGATACGGGCTTCGCATTATGGATGGAGAATTAGCCTCCGAAACGAACGTAAGGGACGTTATCTGTTAAAGAGAATATCGATGATAATATGAATTTGAATTTAAGTGATTCGAAGTAAAATTTAAGCGGCTGTCTAAATGCTGGACTCGAAATTTAAGAAATTATCTTTATTTTGGGAATGTCAAATACTGGTCAAACCGTTTTTTTTTTTTTTTTTTTTAAATAAAATGGTTTACGGTGAGTGGTAATTGGTAATTGCAATTTTATTTCCGATCCCTCATTTCTTACTTTTTATCGAAATAAACATTTGACCAACTCTCGAACTTTCACGATCGTTAGAAAATTAAATTGCACGTGTGTGACCGCTCGAATCGACTCGACGGTCCTCACCTACGCGTTTGTCCAGAGCATGCAGAAAGGTGGTACACGTGGGTGTGTTGGGTTGGCCAAAGGCCAACGATAACGACAGCGAAAAGTTCTAGTATCGCGGATCCGCATCGTGAAATACATGTGTGCATTTGCATCGATAAAAGGTGATCGACGACAGTATCTCCGATCGGTTGTTTATCAGAGTTCAACGATCAATTACTTGTTCGCGTCGCGTGCGCAGGAAATAAATAGAGCGAAATTCTCATCTAGGTAGAAGCCCCGAATTACGAATAAACGATAAGGAGAACTCTTAGTCGTTCCTGTTTGGATGAGAATTAAAATTTGAAGTATAGGTAATATATATGCAAGAAATTACAACGTGACCGACCGTGCGTGATTTACATGAATTTGATGAATCAACTAACTAACTAAAAAACTAACCAATTACCTTGGAACCACGCAATTTATTGCAACAACGCGTGATTCGCATAAACCTTCAGGGAACTTGAGGAAATTTTTGAAAACTCTGCAACCCCTCGAATTTATCTTATACAATCATCAAAAAAATTTGCTGGATATAAAAGCGCAACGGGGGTTAATTATAATTGAAGGTGCAGAGTATCTTCTTCACTTCTACCGAATTTGGACATTCGTTTAGGTATCATAGAGAGAAGAGCAAAGTTCATCGACATTCTCGCCGGGAGAGGCCTACTTATCCTCCGACTCTTTCGCCTCGGCGTTTTCACTTTTGGCCTGCGCTCTTCGTCATCTTCGAGTTCGCTCCGAACCTTTTCCGCGTTTAGTTGCTCAATCCTCCCCGGCCGTTAACGAGCTGGCAAAAAGCAACGAACGATATCGCAAGAATAACGGGTAATTGCCGCGTTCGCGCGGTACAGAGGAACGCCGGAATGTTGCTCGGCACCGGCGCGAGTAATTGAAGTACTACCTTAAAAACGCGATCTCTAAAAAAAAACTGCCCATCATCGCGTTGATAAATGCTCGTTAAATAAATAAATACATGGTAACTGCACTCGTCGAGGTTGAAGAGATGAAAATTGTCGAGTTAACATACTCTTGGCCTTAGAGTGTCTTTTGCTTTTAATACGAGAAATTAAGCGAATAAATACATGAAGATTGAGAGAGAAAATAAAGGGTAAGAAATTGTACAGGGCTACCAGATCTCTTTCTTGTGTGTTTCCTTCGTTTTCCGTATGGTGATCGAAATCGTTAGATTGGTAAATGAATGGAAATTAGGGGTGAAAGTAGACACTCGGAAATTGTTCAGGGAATTGTTGACACTTTCATGCTTATTTTTCGTTGGCTTTGATTAGGGTGCACGAAGTCGCTAATTAACAAGCTATCTACTTAACCAACCAGTAAAGTAAACAACCGAAGAAGTAGGTAAGTACTAAACCAGGTAAGTAGCTACATAGCTAAATAACAAAACAACGAATCAACTAACTATCTAGCCAACTAAACAACCAAACAACTAGCTATCTACCTAACCAACTAACCGAAGAAGTGACCAATCAACTGGCAACTACTACCCACTTATCTAACTAAAGACCTGCTCGTATAACCAACTAGCGAGGTAACCGATCAACTCATAAACCAACCAGCTGACTAATTAAAGAACCACTTATCCAACTGAGTACCCGAGTAATTAAATAAATAAAGATGGACAGGTTCCCTCGTAAATAAAGGGATCGATTGAGCCGTGAATCGTTCCTCCCTGGCAACGATCGAGCTCGTTCGATACAGGATTTACAGGTTTCCTAAAAGGAAGACGCCTCGGTTCAACGTACCGATTATCGCGATCGTTCTGCCCGACTCGGCCCGTAGAAATTATTCAGGTGTCGGTAGTAGCGGTTTATCTCCGATCGACGAGCCGCCGCGCTTAAAATCGATTAATCTTTCAGGCGCGAGCCGTGGGTAAGCCACGATAACCGCCTCGCGTGATTTATTGAGAACCCGGATCGCGAAAATATTTAAGCCACCCCGAGTTTTTTTCCCGCGGTTTCATCGGAGAAGTAACGCGTAGTAACGAATTCCTACTCGGACGTGCAACAGGTCTGTTTACTCGCCTCGAATCGGCTTCAGACATCTCCGACGTTCGCGTGACTAGAGGGTGGATGACAGAACGGAAATTAATAAGCAGCTAGCGAGATGAACAACGTCTCAGTTCCAAGCATCTATATATTGCAAATTAGAAGTCACCTATAATGAACATTTATCATAATAACCACTGAATTATTGTGTATAAAAGTACAATATTAGCCCTAGAATGGAAAGGTCACTGTTTACTCTCTTAATGGAAAGATCGAGTAATTTCTACTCCGTTTCAAAATACCCAATCTTTTACCTTTTTTCTTCATTAGTACATAACGTATCAAGGAATAAGCTACCAACATGGTTAAAAATAACAATATTTAAATTACAACATTTTAAATACTAAATCTTTATGAAAAGTCTTTAATAAAGTGTAAAGAAGTAGGAAAAGGTAACGCAAGGAGTAAAATTTACTCGATCTTTCCATTCTAGGGTTAAAGTCTATTGAACGTTGTAATGTATAACGCGTACGAAGAAGTCGCAAATAAATGATTTTTAACGAAACATCGATTGTCCAATAACTCGTTACTCGTTCTTCTCCTCACATAGTCGCTAAAAGGTACAGGATAATGGCGACTGTCTCGAACAGTCCTTTTCCCATCGGCGGGCAAACTACGCGGCAAAACAGATCTTTTCAATTAAACATCCGCAAAGCTGGCAGTTTAATTGAAAATGCGCGTAAACACCTTTCGCTGGATTTCTTTGTCCGTCGCTGGCGTTAAAGGGAATAATTCCTCTCTCCTTTTGGATTACTTTATTTTCCACGCCGCCTCGTCCTCTCAAGGCTGTGAAACTGTTATCGTCGAGCTTCGACGCAATAGCCCTCCAAGGATGTTCCACGGACAGGCGAAATTAATCAAATTTAGTACGTTACAGTTACGTTCATTATGCGAGCGGCGTTTCGCCCGACGGGATTTAAGTTACACTGCATGAGAAAACCTGTTCAGTGGCGCCTCTATTATCCCGACATCGGTTAACGTCTTCGGGGATATCAGCGAATACGCGCGCGTCCACCCTTCGAATCATCTCAAAGATCTTTCTTCTCAAGTATTATTGTTTTGGGAATATTATTTATAATTTATTAAAGGGCGTCCGGATTGAGCGTTTTATTAAAGGGAAGCTCGTTTCTTCGTATTAGTGTTTCCTTGAATGGTACAAAGTTGTTCGACTGTGGTACATGCGTAAATAAAACTGGAAAGACTCGATTTATAATTCAAACTTCTGTTACATTCTGACTTTTGTATCGGAAAATGAAATTGAAATTAAAATGAAAGCGAATTTGAATTCGGAGTCTCTGTTGTAGTCGCAAAGAAACTGAAATTCAAATTTACACGGAATTAAAACGAAATTGAATCGAACCTGAAGTGTCTATCGTAATCGAAAGTGAATCGAGTTTCTCTCGCTGCATCGAACACGTGTAGATCCATATAGATCACTAATGTACGCGATCGATACCGAGTGCTACCAATCAAGTCGAACGCAACAAAAGCGTCTCGTCGATCAAGGTTGTCGCGTTCCGTGAGTGAACGCTTACTCTCGTAAGCGAGTCAAGGTCGACGAAATTGAAATTCGAGAGGATCGATTTCCCGAGCGATCTGACAAACGGGAAAGTGAAGACCGTTATGACTGAATCGCGCAGAAACGGATCCTGCGCTCGGCCGTAATCGTTTTTGCGAGTGCCAGAGAACTGAAACGTTAATTTTTGGCATTCGAGATCATGCGAGTGGGTGCGTGCTCCCATCTAAACGAGCCAGGGTCCTTGGAATTCAAGGATGTCGAAACGGATCTGTACGCAACCGTAGAAACCGGGGAGTTGTGGTCGATCATTGATCCACGTTTTATCAAGACGTTGTATTTGTATGTTGGTGAAATATAAGAATGATTGATAGCGGGTGTGCTGGGATAAATTGTATGTACCAAGGAAGCATTTTATTCGGTTCTTATAAATTTTTCTAAGGGCAATATGAAGCTATTGTCACTACTTTCACGAAGAATAAAGATGTGTAATAATGTTGTACATGTTTAGAATTGATTAAAATGGCTGTTATTACGTACTGGAATTTTTGTATATATTTGTAACGATTTATAGATTATATCGTAGACTGTATTGCTCTGTTTTTATTTACGCATATGCCAGCAAAATCTACGATATCTATTTTATATATACCTCAACGTTAATGGCACGATAAAATGAATTATACTGTATATACGCTGAATGAGATGAACGTCATGAATGAAAAAATATATATTTCATTACCTAGAGCTTCGTTTAAAACTTCTCGATCGACCGTATTCTTTCACGAGAATGATCGCAGCCGGTTCGAAGCGATCCTGCATCTGCCAGACGAGGGTGGAACGATTCAAGGTCGTCGAAATTCAAGATCGAAGAGACCACTTTCCCGAACGATCCGAAACCCGTCAGGATCCAGTGTTGCCGAAATGGATCCGGATTGGACGCCGCGGAGGCGTCGATCGGGATCGATCGAGTTCCGCGAGTGGGCGAGCGCACTCGTAAGCAAGTCAAGGTCGTCGAAATTCAGACCCAAAAAAGATCAAAGGCATCGGCCGTTTCGCTTATCCGAATCGAAGCTTGTTAAACCGGTCCACGACATGGCGCAAGCCGCTGTGACAGAGTCGGGTATTATTAAACGATTCGTTGGTTGAATAATTATTTAAATGAGTAGTTACTCGAGAGTCATTATTTAACTGAATCAAATATAAAAGTAAATTTTCATTTGAATAATTTTTCAAGAGAATTTTTATTTGACTGACTGTTCATATGAATTTTTGCTTGAATAATTATTTAAGAGAATTTTCATTTGAGTGACTGTCTATATCAATTTTTATTTAAATAATTATTTAAAGGAATTTATATTTGACTGTTTATATGAATTTTTATTCGAATAATTATTTCCAGAAATCGTTAGTCGACTAATTGTTTAAACGATTTCTCATTTAAACCATCATTGAACCGAATTTACTTCAATAATTACTCAAGTAGACGATCATTTGAACGTTTGTTCAAATAGAAATTCATGTAAATATTGTCACTGATTCAAATGACGAGCAATCGATCATTTCTTCCCTTCGTCAAAGCCTCGAAACAATATTCAACAACTTTCCGATAAAAAACTCAATAAAAATCCGAACAAGCAATCCCTCCAATTCCAGTTCGCAATCAATGAAGAGAAACGAACAATTTTCACCAACTTCCCATTCGAAACCAAATAAAAATCTATGCAAATAATCTTACCGATTCTGGTTGGCGAGCAATGGCGGGAGAGAGGCCCCGAAGGTGGTAATTTCCAGGAATCCCGGATCTCTGTCGCGGCCTCGTCCGCCCTTTTCTCGCGGATGCTTGGCAAGTCGTTTCCAGCTCGTAAACACGCGCGGGACCGCTTCCATCGCCTTCACCTTCGGAGCCTGGTCGAGAAGCAGCGCCGCGGGGACGTGCAGAAAAATATCGCCTGGATCCGGTACCCAGTCGGGCAACTACCTGCCGACTGGTTTGTCGTTGTCTGTCCCGTGTTATTCCTCGTGTCGGATCCGTGCCTAGCTCGCGGTTCGAGTTAACGCTCATTGTCGATCGATTGTGTTTACGCAACGTCTCGGTAAGAACTAGTTTCGCTCGGCGGCGTGTGTTTGTTGTTCAATTTCCCACCAAACTGAAGAGAATCCTCGTCGAATGAGGGATTCCCCATTTCGTTCCGCGACGCGAGAGACGATTGGACGCGGGTGGAGCTTCGATTCCGAATCGGGGAGGCTGGGAGTTGGGTACGCGTTGAAGCTGGGATGCTTTTTGGTTTTTCTAGGGTAGAAATACAATCAAAGGTGTTATATACAGGGTGATAATACGATTATTCCATCTTTTATCTTTGTTCGACCGTTTGGTGAACTGCGTTAGATCTAATGGCTTCAAACTCCAATGTAAGGCGTAATATTACGATAAATAAGCATGTATTGTATGTATAGATCGATAAACTTGTCTGAATAAATGTTATTATATTATGGATAAAAATATATAAGGTTTCATTTCCCTGCATTGGAAAACATGCATCTACGAATCCATAATTTATTTTTATACGATTTGTAACGTATGTCATTGGTACTTGGTATTTGATATTTGAGATATAATATGTAAAAGGCATCAGTGTTTTTCTTGTACCTGTCATACAGTCTACAAATCTATAACATGTACTATATTATAAATATAGAATATTTGTTGTAGCACACTCGTTACTTCGATTATTTTGGTACCATAATGTGCTAACAAATTTAACGTTTCGATTTGTCTTGTTAATTTGTGGCAAAAGCGACGTCATTCGTAAAGGTTTTCCACGCGGATGTCGCGTAATAAAACGTCGCCGATGACATTGTGTTTTGTTCAATCGAAACGCAGTTCAGTTTTACGCGCGATTATAAATAATCGTATTTACGCGCGTTGGAATTCACGGACCCACGAATATGGTCGCCTTGAGCAAGATATCTGAATAACGAGTACACGTATGAATTTGTTATATGAAATGTCCTTGCGTGCATATATGTACATATATGTCCTCGTCGTATACGTTTGCAACAATGAAACGACGGGAAAATATTGTCATATTTATTTGCCACGAAAGTTGTTGAAATATTCTACGCAAAAGGTATCGAAACGAGTTTCTTTCTCGACGCTGCAACTTCTTCTTCACCCACTCTTTTGGGAGAACAGAATTGGTATTCTTTGTAACCAAAACTCGAAGAAAGAAACGAGATCGTATAGTAATAATTATGATAGGAAGCGAAAGAAGATCGTAAACATACATAAAGAACATTGTAAAACAGGAAAGTCCATAAAGAAATACCAGTATGAAACTTAGAGAAAGGAAAGGTGAAGAAAGAAAACAAATTCTAGAGGAACGAGGTTCTTTATCGATGCTAATCGTAATTCGTAATTTCTTTAAATAATTTTGAATAAGATTAGTAGGTTAAGTCCAAACTTATGATTGTATGTATTTTAGATCAGTAAGTAAAAGTTGAAAAACATTTTCAAGAGATCTATCATTTCTTTGGTACCTATATCAAAGTATATAGTTTCTTTAATACCAAAGGTAACAATTATCGTTTTCGTTTTGAATCAGTTACTAAACACTATGATGCACACCCTGCGAGCTACCAAAATTCTTACCAACATATTACAAGAATACAAATAAAAATACACTATATATTTCTTTTTATATTCCCTGAAATTTCTTTCATTTTTCAATATTTTTCTAAAAATTGTTTGTCAAACCAAAGTTCCTGAAACCTGAGGAGAGCTTTTCGTCCACCGACGACAGCTTTCGTGCTCTGCACGATACGTAATTCCTGCAAACGAGACGCGCATCGTCTAATTCGCCCGTGCTTCTTCAATTTATCTCCATTACGCAGCCGATCAATTTAATTCACTGCACTACCTCGTTCATTGACTTCTCAATTCACGGTTGCACTGCTTCGAAGGTTTCGAAGTTGCGAATCGCTACAGCCCGGTGAAACGTAATTCGCAACTCTCGTCGACCAGAGAAGGGTAAAGTTTCATTCGACAAGCAAATCACGAATTAACCCTGGTGTATAACTGTTAGGTGCAGAAATTAATTCTGTGCCTGCATATTCAATCGTTTATAACTTTAGTTTAAGTATGTACTAAATTCTCAACGTGATTTCTATTCTGATGTATCTACGTGTATATAATTCAACAGTCTCCTTAAATGTCCCGATATTCTGTGCCTACGAAGCCTTTGTACAGAATTAATTTCTACACTTTAATTATTTATTGAATATGTACAGAATTTTCGAGTAATTCAGTGTGCGATACTTCAGTCCACGGTTCAAAATTCGAATAATAGTAACGAACAAGTCCATCATATAACAATTTATTCGTAATGTTTAATCGAACAGTAACAGTTTAAGTTGTCCATTAGGAAATATTTCATTCTGTTGTTCAATTGAAATAAGAACCTTGATTTTTTTAAACGAACAAATACATATCTCTTCAAGAACTTCGAGTGTAGTTTTCGATCTTCAGCCAAGAATAATAAATACTAAAAAGAACGAGTTCGATATTTTCTACCGCCCCACCTGTGCGCAACGTTTCACCCAACCCGGAGATTGTCAATTGTGTGTTCCTTGCGAGGAGATTCAGGAACACTATTCTACTGCACCTGTGCACCAAGGTAACCGCGAGTTAACGAAGTTTCTACCGCACACCTAGTCGGATTTAACGAGAATACGGAACGTCTGCGAGCGATTCGATGCAGCTGCGTTACCGTGAGAATAAAAACGACCAGATCACGAAGGGAAAAGACGTCGAAGGTGAAGGAAGCAAAAGTAAAAGCGTCCCGGACGCATCCCGAGTGGAATCGAGATGACAGAGGCAAAGAAAAGAGAGAACGATTCCAATAAAAATGGAAACCTGCTAGACTACTCATGCATGACTACTACTGCATAGACGTATCCGGAAATTCTAACCCGTAAGCTTCTTAATGGCATACGATATCTTCACGCAAGTAAACGTTAAAAATAAACTGCTATCTCTGCTTCTATATGTATTAGTTCTAGATTGTCCCAAAAGCTTCTTTTTTTTTTTTATTATTATTGATAAGTAACATAATATTTGATGTTTTATGCAATGAATTTTGCTATTGCTGTTATAAAATCAACTTTCAAGAGATAAGTTTGTCTATTTACATAAACACTGCTAAGACAACCTAAGAAAATTGTACACTTGGGTCCACGAAAATTCTTGTGAGAAACACTAGTAGCTGAACACCCTGCCGCGCATCTTCCTTGCGCACAAACGGGATTCGAGTGGCTTCTTCCTCCACTGGCGGTGCTAATGTGTCCCCAAGAAAGTTTCGCGAAGATATATGCGTGTATATCGATAAAAATAATCAACACCGCAGGTAGAGTTATTGTTCAAAACTTGTCCATTGATAAAGCTTTAATGCGAAAAGAGAAAAGCAAAATGTTGAGCGGAGCCGAGGGAAGGAAGGAGCAGTCCCGACAAAAGTGCGAACCGGCTGGATTGCAGCGACTATGGTGCGTACGCGTTGTTATCTAATGCTTATCGCGACCAGGCCTCGAAGAAGCCACCAAGGACTCGGCATTACTCCTGGCTGCCGGCGCCATTTATTACGATTTATCGGGGACAAACGAGCGGGATATCTCCCTTTTCCTCGTTCGTGGATTCTGGCCTCGCGATGTGGCCAACGTCGTCAAAAAAGATACCTTGTCGCAAAACGAGTAAGCGAATAGTTCGAGAAGCGTCGAAGATTCTTCCTTAGTAGTCGGCACTTTTAACTAATGATTTTTCATAATTAAAACAAAATTCTTGTTTAATTTTTCTAAAATTCAACGACACCTATACACCTACAGGGCGTTTTCTTTAAAGTGGAACTTTATAAATAAATGATAAGTTTACTTTAGAAAGGCACAGAACTCATTTCTACATGTAATAAAGCCTTAAATAGAAGTTTATACACAATAATCAAACGAAATTGAGATAAGGAATTTGGACATCCTCCCAGTTCCGAAACTAAAACAAGGGCATGTAACTACGTATAATTTTCAAACATTAATAATCACTGTTAAGTGTGACAATGTATACCAAGCCCAGGTATGTGCGCTGTATGAATGTGTGTATGTCATTGTGCCCGTACATATGTACCGGCGGGTCACCGCGAATAAGACACGTGCTTTAGTTTCTATCTCGTATGTCGAGCAGTAAACACGATAAATTGAATAAAAGTTACATGTAATTAATAGTAAAATACAATTAATACTAAATAGTTGACTTATTCCTGTTAGTCAGGACGCCCTTATCCAACAATCGCCAAAGAGATTGCAGTGTTTCCCCAAGCGTATAACCGAGTTATTTCTCCTTCGAGTTCGATCGCAGCTGTCGAATACAAAGATTTTTCGAAGTTTCGTTTCGCGACCCTTCCAGTCGAGAACTAGGCGGGCTAACAAGAATATAGTCGACCAGACTAGAATCACCAGGGCGAGGAAACTGGTTCCACGGTTCGTTTAGTGAGCCATACGAAATTCAGCCGCGCGTCCCCGGTTACGTGCCCTCTCTCTTACCGCGTTGGCGATATTCGTTATTTATGCAAATGTATGCGAACGCGTGAAAAGTGAATTTTGCGAGCAGCAATCGCGGCCACCAACGCGTAGAAACACGCATTCCGTGGATCAACCGACCGAGACGACCAGAGCGATTTAGCTCGAGGCACTGTCGCAACATCACCTTCGAAAATTGCGCCCTGTAGCCCTGGCCACCGGAAGTTCTGGCCTAAGCAGCTCTACTCGAGCGAGATCGAGGTTGAATTGAAAGGATCGACGCACAGAAGTCGCAGCTGTGATCTATCGGTCGTTGGTCAGCTGTTGGTCTTAAGTAAAATCAACTTCAAGAAGGGGAGCAGCAGCCAGTAGATGTGCTCTGAAATTAAGACTCATTTTAATGATTAATTTCAAGGAAATGGATGCGAGTTTCGGCTTACCCTTTTACACGATGTCCGTATGCACTTCGAAGACTGCGAAAATATTTGTTTACTTGTGCATATGTGTGGAATAAAAAATGGCCCCGCGATGGGTTGGTTAAAGCGCCATTTTTAGGAAGTACTGTTGATCTCGGGGGTGATCTTAGTTTTCAAGCTAGAGATGTCCAAGTTTTCTTGAAGGTATCTCTTGTAGAAACTTATATCTTCGTATGGAACCTGCAAATAAAGAATATTGGATTAGAAAAGGGCGAATTTTTCGTCGAGGGGCTAAAATAGATTTACTCAAACGAAAATAATAAATAAATAACACGATAAATACCGTAACAAAAACGCGCGAGGAAGCAATTACGATTACTCTCGTGTTCGGTGATAGCCCCTAAAACCTGTCGCTCGCATGCAATTCGAAAACGGCCATTTCGCGTCAGCCGAGTGAGAAACGTTCGTTGAACGGTGACACTGACGCGTCGTGCAATTTAAATTCGCGCCGCGTACAAATTGAAAGATTTAAGCGAAAAACTAATGGAACGGTCTGGCATCGAAACGGGGAAATACCGGGGAGGCGCGCATGCGCGCAGACGGAGCAACTGGGGCAGTTCGACACGCGGCGCAATTGCAAAAGAGCGGTTGCATTCGAAATTTCGCGGCGTTGTTGCGCAACCATGATCGTGGCTATCATTCCGGTAATCGCGGGGTGCAACGGAGAAATTTGTTCGTTGCACCACGCACGGCCTGACTTCGTCGTTTCGATCGCCGTTTCATTCTTCCGTTGACCTTCCACGAACTCGACGGGAAAATCAACGCTGGTGCCTGGTCGCGAAACATTAGAAAATCGGAGGGAAAATGCGAGGAGAATTCGAGGAAAATTAAACGAGAACAAAAGTAAGTTGCAAGTAAGTTGGAAGGAGGGGAGGAATGGAGAGGTGATAAAGAAAAAGTTAGAGGAAATTAGAAAAAGAGAGACGCGACGGGAAGATGATAAGAACGATAAGTGAATGATAAACAGCGGAAGGTAAATGCAAGGAAAATGAGTGGATGTAATTAACGCTTGAAATAAACGAAGTAGGACATTAAATGAGTTCATCGTCAACACCTTTTTTCGTGTAGGAAGGTTTCCCCTTAAAGAGAATCGCTCGCGATTATTGAGCCGAGATAAAGCACCAGCGAAAAGATTTTAACGCGGATAAGACGAGAAACTATAACCTCTTTTGCGCAGAAAAACGTTCGTTTCTCGTCGCGAAGCAAATTGGATTTTCGAGATATCTAGCAAAGATACCTCGCCAACGCCTCGCGTTTCCTTTTTTTTTTTTTACGACGTTCTTGAAACGCGAAACTCTTTTATGCCTCCTCGTACGCATTGTTTCGACTACTTTCGAGCGGAACTTCCTGACAAAGTCGTTATTTTGAATTTTCTATGGAGAAGCAATTTGGTAAGAATGAAGATTACTGAACGTGTACTTCGTGTAACGTATGTACATGCAGGACTTATTACTTAAGAATTAATTTAAACGATAGGTTCAATGTTTCTAAATAAATATTGCGTTATAAGTGTGTACACGAACAAACTTGACACTGTATATATTTATAATGAAACATTCATTTAGGATAAATGGAAATAAATGTTCCATTATGAATGTATAAAGTGTAAAGTTAATTCATGTACATACTTGCAATGAAAAATTGATTTGGGAACGTCAAGTCGATCATTTAATTTAGATAAATTTCTTCGATAGAGTACAAACACTTGTGGGAGTTCCTACCAGTTCTATTCGTTATTCGTTAACATCTCTTCTTCTTCGTATATACAAACGAATTGAGCAATCACTAAATAAAGACGTCTAACAGTAGTAATAACACCACCGACGTTTGGATGCGGAAATAAAGAAATTGAAAGACGATAATGGGAGGATATGGATGAAGAGCGAAAATGGAAGTCGATGGAACAATGTAAAGTAAGTTGTTGAAAATCGATTGCGCAACGACGACAAGAGAACGTAGCGGCCGCGATCGCACCGTGTCGACCAATCTAAATTCCTAATTACCAGTTGGCGAGGCAAGTTTAATTGCACGATACGGTGGCGGGAGTATGATAAAGTGACATTCGTTTTCGAGAGGCGGCGAGCGTTTAAAACGCACGGTTTCCTGCAGCCGCGAAAGGTTATTTTCACTCGCTCTGATAAAGTTTATCGTTACATAATTCGTCAAGCGCGTAGGAGTCAGGCGCGCGTTCTACTCGCGCGATTGTTTCGCGTACGCCTCGTGCCGTGAAATTGCCACTTGTACACGCACGTACACGCTGACACTCTTACGAACGCGAGTTAAGAAACTTTAGATCTACGCCAGTTATCAGAAAGAAGCGGGTCCCACAATGAAAAGACGAAAAAATACGCTGCTCGTCGGAAATTGTATAAAATTACAGTCTTTGTGCAAGATAAAATCTTTGCAAACGTACCTACAAACATTGAATCTAAACAGGAATTTATTTTACTCTGTAAATATTCTAATATAAACTTTACTTTCAGTATTTTTTATATCTAATAATTTCCTACGAACGGATAAAAAATCTACAGTTTGGTAAAAACTATTCGAGCCACCAGTGCGATACATTGTACGAACTATAATTAGTGTAATTGCGAACATGATCGTCAATCAAAGGGTAACGAAGGGATAAGCTATAGACGATTTACCTGTAAAGCTATTATTACCATCCTAATTACGAGATATTCGAGACTCATCGCAGCCTGGCTTTCTGCAATCGATACTGCTTGAGGCTTCCGTGTATAAGCTGTGCAGCTATCCAAAACTAATTTGGGAGGTTACAGCTTCATCACTATCCTGGTATCAGGTAACGCGCTGATAGCAGAGTACTGAGAAGAGTGGCTGATCGTGATCAGCACATCTTGGACCAGTTATAGTTACGTTAAGGAACGGTTTCTCTTTCGAAATAAAAATTGCGACTTACGCAAATTTTACACTTACCTTACGCTGTATATTTTTTGCAGATATAAATCACGTTGTCCTCTAAACGTTAATAGGAACAAAGTTCTTCAGGATCCACGAGTCTTCAGCTACCCGCTACGAATAATTAACGCAGTTTGCAATAAGGCAGGCACATACGTGTTGTAAATCATAGTCTTTATTATTAAATCTTTGACTGAAATACTCGTACAAGCGAATCGATATTCATACTCTTATCTCGTGTCTATTTAAGAAAAAGAAAAGAAGAAAGAACGATTATCAAACGCTACGTTATGTTCTCGCATAGATACGAAATCGAAGGACTTTTCCTTTCGACTAACCGACGCTTTGCTGTCCAAGTATCGCGTGGACCACGATCGTTTCAACGCACGACGTGCACGAAAATTAGTGCTGTTTGATTCATTGTTTTCGGTAGCTGTACTCGTTTCAAGTGCTTGTGGGACAAGGGATTGAAGGGATTATAGAATGGAACTGGTGTCACTCAACCTGAAGAACATCTTCAGGCATTCTCAGCAACGTGCTGTCATTCGTACAAGTTCGTACGTTGCTCCTCTTGGGATTCGCAGTGACGTTAACTAAAAATAAAATGGATTTTACTGGTTAGAATAAAAATATTTGTATTTATTGAATCAATAAAGATGGAAATATGGATTGCAATTATTTTTATACTCTTCGTGTAAGAAATGATTTATTTTTCGAAAGATTAGATCGAGTTAATGGAATAAAGGATTAATTTATGAAAAATTGAATTCCCACGGAAAGATTAATACCGGTGTCTTCGATAATGGTACAAAATTATGAAGTGTAATTAGATTGTTGTGACTGATCACACGTCAGGACAGCAGCACGTCGACAGACACGCGATTATTTCATCCAACACTGGTTCGACACGCAGAAAATTCCATTTTTTATATGGATTAAGGTATAGCGAATCCTGTATAAGAGGCGCGTGGGTATCTCCAACGCTTGTGGGAATTACTAGCTCGGAGCTAAAGAGTGGAAAACTATAAAATTAAATTAAATTTCACCTACCTCCCTTTCTAAGTTGCCTGGCCCAACTCTAGGCGCCGCCTCTTAGACAAGATTCGCTATATTATCCGTAATCTACGCGAATGTTGTAATTCTTATCTAATCTAAAGACGACAGCGAATCTCTACGCACAATTATTCGCTCTGCCACGGATCTCCTCCAATTATTTTCGATTCTCATTGGCGCATTCAGCACTCGTTAGAGTCCATAGACAACATTTTAATATAACGACGTTGAACAACGAATAAAAAATGATCTGTCTATTCGTTACAACCAATTGAACAAAAATTAAAATTTCAATTGTCAAGTGAAGTATCTCGTGATGAATACATAAAAATACCAACAATTGAAGATTGTTTATGTACAAAAAAAAAAAGTTATGAGCGTTGGCGAGTATTGTGCAAAACTGAATGTTGCAATCTGTCTACGGAGAGCATGAATAAAAAAAAACATGTCGACTCGATAGGTTTAACGCAACGTTCAACGATGCTTAACGAACCGCGGTAAAAAGCACCGAATTGAACAAGTTTCGTTTAAAAAATAATGGAATCGTTCGTTGTTGAATTTGCGCCATTTGTCATGTTTGTATTCCCGAGGCTAAAGTTCGAATCACCGATTTGAAACAATAGAATGTTACTCGTCGGTGAACTCCAATGGGAAAACTTTTCTCCGAGTGGAAACTCCGATGGCTGCGAGTGTAAACGTATATACAAGGTGTTCCATAAAATATGAAGATGATTTTGTCGGTAAACGTATGACAGACGAGTAACAAAAAGTGCTTGTACAAACGTTCATTTCGCACGAATATTCTTTATTCTTATATGAATCCCAAACAAAGTAATACGTAAAACGTCATTGTTCGTGACAAGGTAATTAACAATGATTCTGACTGTTCTTTATAAACAATAAATAAAGTACATCAGAGATTTGACTCTAAAGTCTTTTAATGATTTTTACTTTAATCCATAATATAGATGTAAAAATGAATCGAGACGAGGTATGAAATATTTAATGGTGTGCATAAATATTTAACGACAAGTAAAACTTGGTACAGAAAAATTCAGGTTGTAACGAGACACGTTTGGAAAAATTAAAAATGCACGTCACTCGGACATCAGACAGGATAAATGTTTAAATGAACTTTTATTATTTTGGTGCGACAAATGGACTTTTGAATTACACATATTTCATTAGACACTCTGTATATATGTGCACACGTATACTTTTGCGCCCCGATTTGTCTCTACTTTAATCTTTCTACGGTCAAATTCCTCCCTATCTTATTCCTGCCATTTTCATTGGCGCTATTATCAAATTACTAAACTATGTACCAGTGTTTCTCGAACAACACTTTTGTTCTCCTTCGCTTTGAATAAAAGATAATTCTTGACAGGTTTTATTTTAGGCTACTCTTAGATTAGATTTTTAAATTACATTGTTTCCGCAAATACATTTAAAAATAGCTCTGTTTATATTTCAAAAATTAGAATTGAATTTAAATCGTGCCAATTTTGTGCATTGTTTCCACCAGAACCAGAACAAAACATATTGAATAACAACTGGATATTTTAGTCGCTCCCAACTGTTGATAACGTTAACCGATGACGATAACAAAACACTACGAATATATTTGTTGATTTCGTTATATGTTCAATTATTTTCCCAACAGCTCGCAACTGACTTCAGTTTGAGAAACACTGTTATACACCATCGATCACGCAAGTGCAAACGGGACACCAATCTCTTCCTTCGACTGTTGAATAATAACCATAGCGTTGTGTCAGGTAAATGCATTTTATTTCTTCTTCTCTTTCAAATATAAAAATCATTATAATCATCGGGGCGAGTACAGTGTCGCGCACCATCATCGTACAAAAATCCGTGTTGGCGAGCGTTTATGGTTATTATTCACGTTCCAAACTCGAGCATCGCGGATCGTCTACACGACAATTAACGATAATGATAACAATAATAATAATAATAATAAAAAGAAAAGAAATTGCATCCGTGCGAGCGGCCGAAGTATCAACACGACGCGTTTCTAAATTTGATTCTCCTATCACCGGTCGTCATCGTTATCGTCATCCCCCGATCGTGTGAACACGCGTTTACGATCATGCTCATTGCATGCTCGTCTTACGTTTCTTTCCTCATCTATTTTTGCAACGAAAGTCTAGGCACGAGTGACAATTCGCTCGGAGCATCGATCACACGCTGCACGCTCGTTCGAAAAGAATCCTGTCTAAGAGGCGCAGCAGGCTGTCAGGGTCCACGCCATGCCTCTTAGACGTCGAGGAATCAGAAATATGAACGCTCATATTCCCCCTAAAAGCTCGAGACTCGCTCGTATAGCATCCATCTCTTTCTTGGTTCTAAGAAGCTGTTGGGAATACCCATGCGTCCCTTCGACGGGCAACTTTCGCGTCTCTTAGACAGGGTTCGCTGTAATCGTCGATTACAATGGACTGTCTGCGCGCTGTGGAACGCAGACTCGACGAACTCTTTCGTCCTGGTTAATCCTCTATCGCATGAAGCTCTTTTTTCGAAAAAAAAAAAAAAAAAAAAAAAAAAAAAAAAAAAAAAATATTTTTAGGTTGTTTGTATATGCCCGAATTGACTTGGATATTAACGGTAATTCTTTGAAAATCGCGATCGAAGTTCACGCTCTCTCCCTTTAAAAATCAGAAAATTTGGACGATAAAGACCGTACTAAAAAATACTCTTTTTGGTTCCTTGATACCTCTCCCTTCGGGATTAAAATAATAACTGCGAGATAGATGAAGGTAGTTAACAAAAATTTGATAACATTGAACGCTATATCTGTCGACGTAGCAGATAATAACGAATTGTCTGTCGAAAACAAGTTACGTTATTATTAACGTTTTGAATCATCTTCAGAGTAAACGTGATTATATTATATTATTTATACACTTTTTATCTATTTATTTACTTGTTTCGATGATTAACAGATCGACGTCTAATTTTGTACATAACTTATAACAACGTAAACTGATTTAAAGGGACATGCCCCAAAGAAATATATATGATATTTTATGCATCTAATCAAATAGTCTTAATATCTGAGTGTAGTATCTTACCTAAAGTATTTTCGAAGAAAGCTATAAGTATAGATAATTAACTCGCGGTGTGTAGCCTTAGGACATGCGTTAAATAAATGAATGTACCGAGCTACGCGAGATGTGTCATTTTAATTTTTATAAGAGCATTTTGGTAGCTAATATTTATTCACTAATGTTTATCGTTTGATGTCAACCGTAAGCTCTTTATTTATTTTTATAAATTGATAGACGATTGGATTTCTTCTAAAAATACACGTTATGATTATAAACATTACGTACCTTACCCATTCTGACTATTACGATATCTAATAATTCCGTTTCTATTTTTATATTATTGTTTTTCTTCCCGCAGTTTTTCCCAATTGTTTATAATTTCAATTTCAATTTTATATTCATAGGTTACATAATTTTGATGATTCAAAATGCATTTAACGCTTCTGATAAATATGAAATTGAAATTATAAACATTAGTCCGTGACTTACCTACCTTGACTATTACGATTTTTTTTTTCTAATTTTCTGTCTACTTCTACGTTATTATTATTATTATTTTTGCTCTCATTGTCTCATTAAAATATTTTTAATTTGTTATTTCAATTTTACATTTACAGGTTAGATAATTCTGAAGATGGTTTGAAATGCATGAATCCTAATCCTTATAATAATAAAAAAATTCAATGTATAACCATAAACATTATTTCGTACCTTACCTACCTTCACTATTATGAAATACTTTAATTTTGATTCTATTCCTACATTATTGTTGTTGTTTCCACTGTTTCTCTCAAATATTTACAATAATAATTTCAATGTTATATTTATATCTTACATAAATCTGAAGGTGATCCAAACCGTTAACAATCAAAAATACCTTGGAAACTGACAATTTGTTATTATATCTATATTGGACAAAACTGAGTAATTTGTTAATTTTGTCTAAAATCAACAAAACTCGTAAAATCGAACAATGATGCAATTCAGGGAGAAAAGAAGACGTTGGAAAAATTTGGTTTAAATAACCGATGACTATAGACGACTATTTTATGTATTTACAGTGTTTGTAAACGTTAAGAAAAAGAAAACATACGCTAAACGTACACAGAACGTAAACACTTGGGCAAAATTAAATACTAACATTATTACATTATTCTATAAAATATTATTTTGCATACGTTTCGAATATGGTTTTCACACCGTACACCATAAATGCATAAAATTCGCAGTCTACCAATGACGATCGACGATTCTAATACCACTGATCTCGCAATAAACCGCGTAACTAAAACAATAATTATACTCAACCCCGGCTGGCGAGTAAATGATTCCATAAAATGTCGTTTTCGATTTCTATACTTTCTAAAAAAAATTACGGTGCTTCCTTTTCTCGGTGTTGGTCTACTTTTGTCTAAAAAATCGAATCCCGAGGGGATCTGCGAGGGGTCCATCGACGTCGCGTACAGACTGTAGAGAAGAGCCAATGCAAACGAAGGTACATGTGCTCCTATTTTGCAAGATTTGGACACGTATGTCTTTGATTTTTTTGGCTTATTGATTTCTACGAGATTCCTGAGGGAGTCTCGTCCATGTCAAAGTACCAAAGTAACCCAAAACATATGCCGTTAAAATTTCCCTTCCGGCAAGATTACCGCCACATGCGCTATCGGTTGCGTCGACTTTTCAGCTTGTACACAGCTTTCAAAAGCAAATGTACGAGTTAAAAAGTCAATGCAATCGGAAGCACACGCGTTAAAATCTTGCTTGTGTCAATATTCGGGCACATGTGCTCCCATTTCGTGTGCAGCAAACTTCGAGGCGTATGTGCCTTCGGTTCCTGTGGCTTTCGGGATTCCGCGTGATCTTTGAAGCAGACGTACGCGAATAAAAATGTCTCGTTCGTTGGATCGTGTCGAAGGAAGTGAGATACTTGCGAAAATCGATAGTTCAACCCCTTAACCGTGATCAGTTTTCATTCAATTTCGGAGGAAAGTGTGGTCTTGGAAATCGGATTTCTAAATCATTGGACTGCCTCCGAATGGTATTGATAAAAACTGTTTTGTTTCTTTTCTTTTCTTTTCTTTTCTTTTTTGTTTGATTCTTTTTGTTTTTAAAATGAAAGAACATTACACGCGGTTCATCGATAATATTTATTGACGCGATACGATTTCGGTAAAAATACAAAAGTTTGCGATAAAAGACGCGAGCTTCTCGAATGTACCCGGTTAAAGGGTTACACGCACACGTTTAATTTATACAACGATGATATATCTATGTATCTATATATATAATATATACGTAAACCTGTCACCTAGGTTAAAACGATCGGTAATCTAGATCGAAACTGACAGATTGTGACGGTGATCGATGTCGAGGACGTTACTTAAAGCTTTCAGGAATTAAAGAAGCATCGACGAGACTGGACGAAGAAACGACGGGAGACTCGATGATTCTGTTTTTATTTCCGGTCTACTTCGATCGAATCATGAAACGAATACTTTGACAGAATCTCTGCAGTCTTCGAATGCTTTTTGCGCTCCCAAAGGAGTCTTTATGACCGATTTCGAGTTTGATACGCGCGCTCAGAATCGTTAGGGAACTTTGCTAGTCCGGCGATATTGCGATCCTTCAGCTTCGGTTATTTTTTAAGAACGAATACTATCATTCAAACGTTCAAGTCAGAAGTGGTCGGTTTAGACTCGAGTGATCCCATTCTTTGAGCATCTGCTTGGATTAAAGTTTGGGGTCGAAGTTTCCAATGAAACTTCAGCTGGAGATACTTTAGCAGTTATCCGCAAGCACTCGAAGGAAATCGATCATTTCCTTTTTATCACAGACTGAATCCAACGTTGTAATTTTATCTGAAGTCTTAAACTTGAGGACTACGACTCGAGTCAACTTTACTACGAAGATATTACATTTAACGAACGTGCAGAGTTCTATGTCTTAGAATGTGATAACGTTTGAATCAAATCTCTTCCTCTAATGCATGTTGAATGGTGCAACTTTTCATTATTTCCAATTCTGGAGACGATATTTTCGACTCGAGTCATCCTGATGTACACCAAGAAGTTTCTAGGTAGCTTAAGAGTTGTTCGAAAGCTCTAGGGGTCTATCATCCATCTTCCTTCGATGGAATAAATGTCAAATAGTTCGAGAGACGTCCGAGGCTAAGAGTTATTTAACAGACCTGATTTTATTATCAGTTAGAGAGCAATTCTACTAAAAGTCTCAACTAGAATCATTCTAACATCGAGGATTAATATTTATCCATTATATAGGATTCTAAGCTGAAATACTAACAGTTTATTTACGCTTTCAGTCATCGTGAAGTTGACGATTCATATTTGATTAAAAAGTAGGTCTAGCTAAAGTTTACAAGTACTGCCATCGTTATTTGATTCGATTTAACATAGAAGACAACCTTTCGTTCACTAATATTCAAGTTTCTACAGTTGAGACTCGAGTCGTCTCGTCGTTGAAGATTCTAACTAAAGTGTTAAAGAGCTAAGTCTTCGAGTAGCTTCAAAGTTGTGTAAGGCTATCCAATTATGAGGACTATCCAACCTATCAAGGCAAACTTTTACTTAATGGACATCATCGTTCAAACTTCCAGGGTTAAGAGTTCCGACCCGTATCATACATCTTGATGTTGAGTTTCCCATCAAATAGTCGCGAAGAATTTTAAAGCCTAATGATAAGGAAATTTCAAGCGAAGTTCAAGTAGCTCCGAAGTTGGAAGCTGTCCAATTAAAGACTACCCAATGTACCGAGGAAAAAGTTTGTTCTACGAGCAATGCTACTGGAAACTTTCTTATTCGAGATGTCCAACTCGGACTGAGACATCTATCTAACATGCATATTTAAGATCCTATCGTTAAGAAACCTCCAGCAGGAGATTCGAATTGTTTTCAGAGTCTTTAGAGACTAGCCAATAAGAGAACAAGGAATATTCATCGTAAAGATCTATCTTTGTATATGTATGTATCCTTGTAAATGTATTTCAAAGTGGGGATATCCGACCCTAATCATTCTCACATTGAACATCCACACTCCAGCTAATCTCCAATTGAAGTTTTAAAGTAGTCCACAGATCTTCAGGGACTATCTGTAAAATTCAAGACAAGTTTTTAACCAATGATACTCAAACTTCTAACAGTCGGGACATCCGACTCCAGTCATCCAGATATTGATCATCCACACTCAGCAAACACCGAAAAATTCATTTCAATTATTAGCTGAGGTCCCAGAGTACCTTCCAAGTCTTCAGACGCTATCTTCGACACTGAATTCACACTTTCATCCATCGATCACCACTCAAACTTTCAAGAGCCCACACATCCGACGTCGAATATCACTTAACGCACTCGCGCTCTTAGGATCTAGCAAAGTTCCCTAAAAAAACGAAAATTCTTAACGTGGCTACTGGACCACCAAACCCGTGCAGCTATCAAAATCGTCGACCCTCCTTCGTTTGCGAGCTTTCGATCGCGCTTCAACGTCTGGCCAAATTACAAAACATCCCTGGAGCATCATCGCCTTGGTCGCGGTTTCCGTCGTCCTCGTGGCGCGTGTCTCTCGAGCTGGCTCGATTGGATGCTCAGCCGTGAGAGCCGAGGGAAGCCACGACCAGCGTCGACGACGGTCGTCGTGGAGGGTGTCGCAGCTGGTGACAGTCGAAAAGCGAGACGATCGCGACGCGGCCGAAGGTTTTACAAGTAGTGGCGGGTGAAGAAGGTGGTGGTAGTAGAGCAACGGAGAACAAGCGGACGGTGGTGCACGGCGTGGTGCACGCCAGTCGGCCTGGCTCTCCTTAGCGTTAACACGCGATATACCAGAAAAACCAGTTTGCTTGGCTTTTTATTAGGCCTTTACTTTCGCCTGGCAAACTGAAAGGAAGAGTGAGCGAGCGAGCGAGCGAGCGAGCGAGCGAGGCCTGGCTAGAGTAACCGATGAGCGAGCGAGCGAGCAAAGTGACTGACTGAGCTAACTAACGGGGTCACCAGTCGATACTGACACGCGCATATAAAGAACGCTGGTACCGCACACACGCATACATACACACACACACACACACACACACACGTGGGCGCTAAGACGCATACTCTCTCACGAAAACAGCGCGCGTAGGCAATAGAAACGCGCGCGAGCGCGGAGATCCGTGGCTGAGGTGGCTCTGTGCGTGTACGGAGCATATACACGCGCAGAGATACACGCGAAGATATCATCGGTAACACGCGCACCTACACGCGCGCGCGCGCGCGCAGCTCTCGCTCGCGGTATTAAATAATTACGGTAGCTAATAAAGAAAGTTATGCAAGCCGTTGCCGCCACGGGAGACTAGGCTCGCGAGGATCGCTCTAGGGTCGCCAGAGAAAGCGTCCACGGGTTCCTCTGGGTCGCGTCCTTCGACTGGTTCGTCTCTTTCTTCGTTCCGATGGACCCTGGAAAAAGCCCGGGAAGATTGTCTGTTTCCGTGTCTCGTCGTTAGGCTCGCGCGATAGGCTTTCGTCTCTTTCTGGCTGAGCGTGGGCGCGCGTGTAGACGTTCGTTTACTTGTTTTTGTTTGTTCAACCGTGTGTTTGCGCCGGTATCAAAAGAAAACAAACGAATAGGTAAAACCGACTCCCACCCCCTCCACGCCCGTGAAGCTCGTTCTTCGTGTCGCACCGATCGCGCGCGCCGCTCGTCCTCGATTTCAATCTTATCACGTTACATAGTATCTAGATGAAATGTGTTCACAGCCACACATTAATATTTATACATAGATTTTATACATGTATTTATATATTTAAATATATATTTATATATTTATAATATTTTTGTTTGCAAACGCCACGCCCCGTTCAATGTTTGTCTCGTTTTCATTTTTTTTCTTTTTCGATTTTTTTTTCTCTCCATATTTCTCTCTCTCTCTCTCTCTCTCTCTCTCTCTCTCTCATCTATCCGCGATTCACCACTACCTTCGTTTCTTATCTATTTACTCGGGGTACGCGTCCTCGAAACGTTCTCGTGTTTTATTTTATTTATTTGTTTATCATCTTTTTTTTTTACGTTTTTTTTTTCGTTTTTTGTTTTCTGTTTCTGGAAAAGAAAGTTAGGGGAGGCGACCGGAGCGCCCCGGTGAGACGCTTCCGTGAGTTTTCAGTCGTGATTCTCTCGCGAGTCGTGCTCCATCGAGTCGCCCGTTTCCTTCCCGTCCTTCGTTGTTCCTCTTCTAACCCGTGGATCCTCCGTTCCGTTTGGAAAGACTCGCGGTACAGTGACGCCACCGCTTGGCGGCGCCACTGTGTCCCGTAAACTCCGGGCACGCAGCAGCGTGCCCCGAAAAACGCGCGCGCAGTCTCTCGCCGCGAACAACCACCGGAGTCTTCTCGGAGGATCCCCGTTATTCGCGCGTCTACGTGTGTACATGGGGTATCGACGAAAATATAGAACCTTCTCCCATCGAACGACTCCTGATGTGAAATTTAAGCGCGAAGGTTCTCTGTCCTTTCGCCACCTAAACCGTCGGTGCTGGAGGATATCGGTTAAAGCAGCTTAACACTCCTGTTTATTATGTAATCGGCCGAGGATCGTGGAAAAATATCTCGTCGACAAAGACTCAGAGAGAGAAACGATGAATTTTCTGATTCGTATCGTCAGAAATCGATCCAGGAAGAAGGTCCCCGCTTCGAATACCCCGCCTACGATATAATATGCGTTCCCGTTTCTGTCTCTCGAATGCTAGGCACACAACACAATTGTTACTTTGTATTCGTTTTCGCTTGGAGTCTTGTAGTCTCTCAGTTGATCATCCCCTGCGACCGTAGCAAGGTACCGTCGCGTTTGGTCCTCCCTCGCGACGTCTGAGCGTTCGTCCACCGCGTCCGAGAGGAAATAGAGACCACGGACGCCCTAGGCGGGGGAATATCGCGTCCCCTCCCGTCTCTCTCCCCTCGGCGGTCAGTCTTCCTTTCGACCCTGGTCACTGTCACCGATCCACGACGACAACGGATGATAACACGCGCACCGTTACTCAAAAGCTTGTTTCTCTTCCGTCGCGACGAGCTGCCTCGTCACGCTCTGGGTGTGCTTAGCGCTGGACCGCTCCGAGCGTCAACTGAGGATCGCGTCGCAAGGTCGGCAGCCGGCCAAGGTCGACGTTACGTCCTCGAGGAGACGATGGCGTGGTTGCCGTGGACGTCTGCCCTTGGAGCTGGCGATTTCGGCGTGGGTGGTCGTAGTCGTAGCGGTGGTGATGGCTGCGCTAGCGGCGACGATGGCGTTGGCGTCTGGGTCGCATCACGACGAACACGCCATCCACGAGTTACAGGTGCACGTGTAACACGCGGTGGGTATCACGGGAGTGTAGTAGTATCCGTTCGCGTAGACGTAGGTGGCCGGGGGACCGGGTGGCGCTTGTTGATGGCTGGTGAGCCGTTGCTGCTGTTCCTGGTAGAGGACCTGGTAAGCTAGACTGTCGATCAACGCGAGCGTCTGTCGTCTTTCGTGGCCCATCAGGCACACGGTGGACTCCTCCACGACGTTATGGAGTAGTAGCAGGTATTGGTATTTCAGAGCCTCCTCTTCGGGTCCCACGAAGTGGTTCCACAGGTAGTTTTCCAGCTTGGCGCGTTGTTGGCTGATGTCAGGAAAGTCGATGAAGAATCTCGAGCACATATACCGTTCGAGGGTCTTGATGTAGTCGGGTTGGGAGGGTTTGTACATCTTCACGAGGAGATTGCAGTACTTGAGCAGACCGCCGCCGCGTATCTCCTCCGGATGCCTCGTCGAAATCAGTTTCTTGTGTAGATGATAAAGGGCTTCCTGGAAGTCTCCGTAGACGGACTCGCCGACCACGGTGGGATAGAAGTTCTCGCCGATGGGCAGCTTGCTGCACTCGTAGAACAACAACAGGGAGTCGAGTACTATTTGAAAAGAGTCCACGGAGAACTCGAATTGCCGCCTCATAGAATCGACGAATTTCAACTCGACGTTCCTGTGACCGCGGGAGTTACCTAGGGAGATCAACGACCACCTGTCGCCGTCGTTGTTCACTTTCACCATCTTGCTTACATAGGCTTCCTTCAGGCTGCAGGTGGTGATGCGTTTGCGACTGACGCCTTCGGGCAACAGGTCGAACAGGGAGCCCAGCACCGCGGCCTTCACCTTGTCGTAGTTTCGTCCGCTGGACAATTCCACGGCGAAGATCAGATCCAGATCGTTGTACGGTTGGGACTCTGTCGCGAGAACGTGAGAGGCGGCTCCTCCGTTCAGACGTATGTCGCGTACCCTCATCCCAGCACCGCCGTTGCTGGGATCGGACTCTAATTTGCTGCGAACCACGGTCACCAGGTCCCTGAGTCGCACCTCCAGAGTGGGGAAGTTGCCTCTACCGTGGATGCAGACCACCTCGTTCATCACATCGTTCAGACGACGGACCTGCTCGAAGCTGAGCACCGCCAGCCTCTGCTGGGGATCTGGACAGTCCGGGTTGTTATTAGAGTTGGTGTTGCTGCTGTTGTTCTCGTTCCCGCCATTGGTCTTGGTGCCGTTCACCTGGCACAAGGACTCCATCATAGCGACCCGACGCTGGCGTTCCTCGCCGATCTCCAGGGAGCCACACTGTAACAGAAATCAAATACGGGACGTTATTAGAGCTCCTACAATCCTGGCGTTTTTTTTCTTGCAGATTCTATTTGTCAGTTGGTATCCAGAGAGGCTTTCTGAGTTGTTGATGCTGATTTTATGAATCTCAAGTCAGATTTTGTGAATTGAATACGAAGGTTCGAAAATGAACAAATTTGCAATTCGCACGAATGTTGACAAGTAGAAGTTTCTTGACGCAATGAGAATAAATAAAAAAAAATTGTTTAGTTCGCATGAAATTCAGTAAAATCAGAGGTTTCTTGAGTCGCGAATTAGGAACCTGACTTCAGATTCGTAAAATTCAATCCAGTCTCATATGAATCTATTTGATTTTTCTATATTTTTCAATGATTATTGATTAATGATAAAAGAAAACAACTTCAAAGCGATGTAGCACTTTGATCTAGAACTATCCTAACCTGTCAACGTTTATGTACCAATTTTCTATTCCATAGTCAACGAACATAATTTTTAAAAAATATTAGCAGCATCAAAGATATCATTCGTACGAGTTTAATTTTGAGTTGTTTATCGTGGAATGTACCATTTCATAATTCAATCTGTTATATTGTATTACGAGCAACAAATAAAATGTTGTTTATCTTTTATTCACGTTTCGAAATTTTTTAGCTTTTCCGAGGGAGCGACGACGTCGACGCCTTGCGTCCACGTTCGCGACGTCGACGCTAGGTGCCTCTGAATGGTTCGTTAATGAACGCGCGCTCGGTAAATTATCAGCGATTAACTGGACTCGCTGGAAAAAAAAGTTGGATAACAGGAAACAACTGTTCGCAGCGAGCGAACTGCTTGAATTCGATTGAACTGATTGCAGAGACGGAGATGAGTAAAATTTCATTCAAATAATAGACGACGACGACTGAAGCCAACGCATAGCAATTTACTCGTGATGTTTACTCGATCGGACAATACAATTTTTAGGTATTCATTTGGAAATATTTCATTGCATAAGTCGGTCGAACGATTGAATTTTCAACTCAAAGTTTATACGCATCAAGGTAAAAAATTTAAATTATACCTTTTCTATCTTCTAAATACAATCATATTAAAATTCAATTCGCGTAAGTGAATACAGGACACACGCCATAAATGCATCAAATAAATATAATAAATAAAAGAACACGAAGCTCATAGATTTCATTGCTAGACAAAATATCTCAAGGAGAAGAATGTTGACGCTGTATAGTTCGATAACGTCGCCAGTTAGTCATCGTTATTCCAGCAGCTGATTGTACTCGAAACCGGATTGTCATCGTCGCGAACGTGATAGTTTTTATTCGAGTTTCCGACAAACGAAGCCAAGTCACATTTGTTTTTTGTTTTTTGTTTTTTTTTTTTTTTGTAGCAGTAAAATCTATCACTTTTTTTCTATCGTATAAAAAAGTTTGAATTGAAGGAACGCGCACCGAAACACAGTTTAGAGTTCATCCCGAGCGCGATAAGGCTCGATTATCGTCTACTTTGTTAGTTGGTAATAGTGACTGGGTCGATTACGAGTCGACCTACGTCACCGAGATATCGATACCACTCTGCCTCGATGCCAACTACGACCAGAGAGCAACATTTTATTGCAATTAAACATTTATCAAAATTTTTTATTTTAATCGTTCGTAAAACGTTAGGATTCTTTTATTTTCATATAATGATGCGTAATGCATATGCTTGTTGATTCCACAGTTATTTACACCGCCTATCTTCGTTTGATAAGCGATACGTATCATTTAAATTGTAATTAACGAAAGTCTCTATTCATTCAGCGTGAAACAATTTCAATGTACAATTCAAAATTCTCAATTTCACTTCTTATCGAACGTGTAACAGATAAACAGACGTTTATCTTTTATTAGCAATGTGAAATGTTTTATCTGGATAAGAATTTACCTATCTGCTCGAGGCAACATTGAAACCTGATATTTCAAAACTGAAGTCGATATGGAATGCAAAATTATGCTTTAGAATAAATGTTGAAAAATCAACAAAATTATTTCATTGATTTCAGCAGTAGTACTATATATATATATGTATGTATGTATGTATGTATGTATGTATTGTATTTTTCTATTTTTGTATTGTCTTTGGTTTTACACTAGCTTGAATATACTATCTAATATTTAAATGAAATAAAAATCAATATGATACTTCCACAAAAAAGACCATAAAAGAAATTTAAAGCGGATAAAGATAAGTTCGATCAATTTCAAATTCTAAATTTTATCGAACCAGTATCGAATGAAGTAACGCTCATCCTTTAGCAGATATTTGAAATTTTGTATTCAAATAAAAATTTGCTCGTCTCTGTTTTAGGCGACGCCAAACAAAACGTCTCGATCGCTCTTTCTGCGGTGTCGTTTTCACCGTGCTACTTGAGAACAACACCTGATCGTGGTAACTTCATTAGCTAACAGCCGTGCCGTCGATTACGGTTCATTGCATCATACATTGCGTCCACGCGTCGCAAAGTTTCATTCTCTCAGCTGACACGCGAAAAACGGGATAAAAGTCGACGACTGACGATTCAAACACACATTATTCAACGAGACAAATTTCCCCTGAAAGGGAACTCGGATTCGACGATCAGAATTTTCGGAAAATATTATATTGGAAACGTTTGTTCACGGTCTTAACGAGAAACATTATAGATTTTTAATTAAAATATTTTGTTCAATTAATAGTACTATTAAGCAATCGTAAGTATGCACCACTCTACCAATAATAATTGTAGGACTTGCTTGGTTGTGTGATTAATATTAATATGTTTATGTATTACTTGCGGTGCCTGTAGTATGTATAAATTCATTTGGAAATGGTCAAGGTATATTATAGAATATTGATACATTCTGTTATACTTGACACTATATTAAACAATATAGTATTAATGTTCACATGTCAAACGTTACAATATATTCAGCAATACAATAACATTAATAACACTTTAATATCTTGCCATATTAATTATTAATAAATCAATATATTTCCTTATGGTGCCTATAAGCAGCCATATTTATTGCAAACCACTAATCAATTCCCACAATTCTTATTAACCCTTTAAACTATTAGTACATTTCTCTCTGTGACCACGAGTCCCTACGAATTTACCCAAATTACACCATTACTCGACAGAGTACCTCGCATTGAAGAAAAAACTGCTCACATACCCTGCCGAAGCGTAACACTAATTCCAAAGAAATCGAGTCACAGCTCAAATACAAATCCCCAGCACGAAACCGAATTTCTCCAAAAACTCAGAAAACGTCTACAGCTCCGAGTAACATCTATTCTCTTCCCCCGATCACCGTGCGACGCAGAACCAACGTCGAGATTCACCTCGACGAAATCACCGAACTTTCACTCGTCCGCGCGGCACTCACCGCGTATTCGCGAACGATCGACGCGAACTGGAACACCAACGCGATTATTACGCGAATCAACTCCTAAACGAAGAGAAGAGCATGTGGAGGAGATCGCGGACCGAAAGGTAGTCACCACGATTGGCATTATTTCACAAACGACGGTCAAGAACTGTCGCACCACCTGTGGAGCACGCGTCCAGCGTGGAAATAATCAATCTAGCGCACGAAGCCCTGTCGCGAGGCTTACCATGAAGAAGCACTCGACTGGTCGCCGAGTGTCCCAAGCTGGATTCGCTGCTACCACTGGATTGGAGTTCCTTTCGATAAACACCGCGACTCGCAAAGAGTACACTCGAAATACTGTATTATTCGCGAAAGATTGATCGAAACGATCGTGAGTTTGATCGAAGAGGAGTACCACCGAATCGGAGCAAGCGCGAACACGAATTACGTGCGTAGCTAGCGATCTCGAGACTTCGACGGTATTACAGAGAGATCCGCGGCCGACGGGAGTCACCAGCGAACTGAGGCCAGCGCAGTGAAAGGCGAATCAAGCGTATGTACTGTCGGTGATAGTGGGGATGGAGGCGGCGGCGGTGGCGACAGCACCATCAGCAGTAGCGGCGTCGCGGCGCTCCAGGAGGGCAGCACAAAGCCAACCAATACTATCGACGCCGCGATTCCGAGACGAATTTAGCGGGTTGTAAATCCGATTACGCCGACGCGACCGTATCAAACGGTACATGCGAATTAATTAACCTCGGGCATGCAGTGCATTGTGATGCGTCACGTGCATTTTCAGTTAATTTTTTTCGTACAAGCTAGTCGATTTCTCAAAATAAATTCATTATTCAAAGTTTCCTTCCTTCTGAAATTTTCATTGGCAAGTCGTACTCGTTCATTTTTAGTTTTGCGAATTTCAACGAATTTCTTTTTCTGTTTTATGAATGGTAACGCAATTCTCAATTTTCATGAGAAATGTATTATTTAACCGATATTAACCAATCATCGTGATATTATTAGTACCTTCTAGACTTTCAAACTTTACTCACGATTGAAATAAATTCGAGTTCTTTCTTTTAAAAGATGTTTTAAATAACAAAAAAAAAAAAAAAAAAAAAAAAATAAAATTCCTTCATCTAAATAAGTTAATTACAACTTGCAATTTTATAATACGCTACCCTCTGGTGAACCAATTACTGTTTATAGTTTGATAACCGCTACAGCTACTTCTATATTTATACTAACATTATCCATATCGAACAAACACGGTTAGTCATCGCGGGGTGTTTCATGGTAGAGTGGAAGTACGTTTTGCGTGGGGGGGCCTTGGCTTCCATATCTTTCTACGCACAAACGCGCACCCTTCGGGGCGCTTCCAATTTACGAGTTCACTGTATTCCTTCCTTCCATCGACCACACGCTCTCGTATAACCTTATCCTGGCTGGCGTGTTCATTCAGAGACGCCCACGCGTTCCTCGGTATGACGTCATAGCGAGGTACTGGAGCAGTCGACGTGGTTACGCGGGGAGAGAGGCTGGATCTGGGGCAGAGCTACTCTCTTCAGCGGTTGGTTGATCAAACTTCAGCGTCGTTTGTCGGGTCTCAAGGGTTATGCGATGAAAAGTACCTGCTTCGTGCACTGTATACATATTCCGTTGGCTGACACCACAGTTGGGTAACCTTTATTCCGAATAAGAGATAACAGCTCCACATTAATTAAAAATAAAGAATAAAAGTGTCAGATTCATTCAAAAGGATTCTTCAGTCGCTGTTATTCTTCGCGCATCGGATTAGCGTCGTTTTCTCTGGAATTGCTTTCATTCGCGCAAATAAATATGCAATTTATCTTCTTTGTTTGGAATAAAATTTGCTCGAGTCCGTCTGATACCAGTTAAATTCTTGCGTAAACGCGAATACGAGAGTATCTAAGGGTGGGTACTTTTGCAATTTTATATATTTATCTGTCTGAGTGTTTGTTTCAGCAAAATATGCAAGTGAATATACAGCGAGGTGTACAGAAAAGTGAAAATGACCAATAGTCAGTGACCATCTCCCTCTACTCGTCGACAGTGCGCAACAAGCGGGGTTCGAAGCAATCATCAAAGTTCTACCAGTACATTCCAGACCCCCATTTCCATGATACATCCACGTTTCTTCAAGCAAGATCTTAATAGTTGTCTTGCACTTTGAGGAACACTTTAAAAGACAAAAATAAAATACTCCGTGCAAAGTACCACCCTTTTCTGTATATCGAGAGTTCAGTCACGTTTAATTCCATCCGTTGTACATCCACGTAGAATGGGGATTCGTTTGGGCGCGGGTGGCGTATTTCCCCGACGCCCACGCGTCGCGTCGGAGGAATAGAGGCTGGACCAACGAGAAGGGTCGACAAGTATTATCGATCCTTGCCTCCTATCCCGCCCACGATACTCAGTCGTCAACCCACGTCAACGCGGGGCCACGATTTTATTTTTACGCTCGTCGCGGACTTGTAATTTCGTCCCAGTGACGAAAATATGTTCTGTTGGCGTTGGGGAGGCTCGGCGTCGCGGCCCGGGGGGTGAGTTTGTCCGTGAAAACACGGACAGACGACGCACAAAATGGGGAAGTGAAAACTGTGAAGCGATTTACGCGACTCTTATGACGATTGAACACGGTATGCAAATGTACCCGGTGTCTACAGATCTCGAGGGTGAAGTACTCTTTTGCTTGTAAATGGGGAGTTTTGATATTCGCGATATTATATTTAAATTGAAATTGCGATCGTGGGTATTTTCATTTGAGATTTAAGTGATATTATAATTGAAATACTAGAATTTTTTTTAGAAAATATTTCGTAAGGTAATCTTCGGTAAACAAACGATGCTATTTAACGCATCGATGCTTTGTGCTACGCGTTCTTTGTTCCAGGAACGTGGTAGCACAAAACACGGTATCCTAATGACGTCGTCTCAATTGTTAAATTGGAAGTGACGCGCGGATGTTGGACGTAAACAAGAAAAGACGTTCGTTCGTTGTACACCTGTTCCATTTCCCGGAGGTTCGGGAACCCCGTTTCCCATCACCTGTTCACGGGAGAATGGCTTTTCCATGAATATCGACGACGTTCGCGCGAGATTTTCCCAGGAAACCTCGATAATTCCGTTTTAAGACACGAAGCATCCGCACTCGACGCGCGACCAGCGACGCGTCTCGTGGGGAAGGAAGGCCAGCGGGGACAATTGAAGAAACCGACGATTTTTCTATACAGCAATGAACGGGGCGAGCTACGTTTGGTTCGTTTCACCGATATCTCCCATTTTCCAAGCGAAATCACCGGCTTACGAGCGTCACTGGTGCTTACAATACATCGACGAGTCTCGTTAATGCGATAAATCTCGTTGCACCGTTGCTGCGTATCGATCCACGCGGATGGAAATAGAATCTGAATCCCATTTAAAGGGGCCTGGCTGTGTTTCTTGCGTTCACCTGATCGACATCCGTTAACCCTTTTGCACTCATAGGGCAGATGCACTATTTAAGGTGACTATTTAAGGCACTATTTAAGGCTACACCTACTATAAGTAAGGAAATATTTAAAGGGTTTTCCAAAGTTTTGGAAAGATTTCAACAAGGTTTGCTTTTTAACGTACATACATACAAAACCTTTGTATATTGTATGATTTATAGTAGAGGCTACACCTAAGAGAATATGCATCTTCTTTTCGTTTCAGTTGATTCTCGCACAATTATTTATTTAGACAATTGACGATATGTATAACAAGAAAAGTATATATATTATAGATGTCTATCAGAGGTGCGAAAAAGCAATTCTCTTATCTCCATTCACAGACTGGCACAGTTTGACTGGAAAATCGCGAGACACCCTATAGGTAGTACACCGTTACGACTGCTCTTAAAGATCAGCAACTCGCACATTGTATGGTATTTTTAGCCATCGGAGCAGTCAGCTTTGTATTCAGGTTATTTTCTTCTCCATTAACCAAAGCAACGTGGGAGAAATATTATCGAGAAATAGGTAATCACCTGTCCAACGATTATGACGGAAAATAAAGTACAAGTAATTGTGTAAGCAGTGATGTTCGAAAGGTGACTGTGTAGTTGAAGAATAAATAATTGAAATGTTCTCGAATTTATTAATAATTTTGATTAGTGCGAAGTTATGGCTCGTGAAGTTTAATAAAATTACATTAAAAATTTTGATTCGAGCAAAGTGATAGTAACAGTCCTAAGAGGTTTCCCTTTGCGGTAAAAGCTGTTCTTCGGCAGGAAAATGGTTTCTTTGTAGCTTACATTGGAATCGATTAAGATTGAATTACTGTTTAGGCATCGAACACACCAAGGATAGAACTAGCGAATGCAGTCGACCCCTTCATTAATTAATCCGACTGTGAATACGTTACACGCGCGTGCACGGCCATAAAACCGTGGCCTGATGGGATTCGTCAGTCGTGAATTTAGCGTGGCAGTAAACGTGTTAACGCAAACACTCGTAGGAAATTAGCAAACATTTCACAAAATCGTATACACGTCCTCTCTCGAAAAAAAGTTTCGTAATTGCTACCCTACCATTCAACTCGTTATACAGTTTATAAAAACGCGAAGCAGTTTCGTTCTACGTTTACAAACCACTTCAAGTAGGCAGAATTTAAATAAGTCAACTCTGCGCTCTTCAAAAATTGAAAATATGTACTGTCGATATTCTTCACGTAATTATTCAGCTTGAGGCAACCGAAGTATGCGTATTAAGGTTTGTATAAGTGCGTTAATTTCAGTGAAATCTTGCTACGGATCGGTGAAAAGCACGCGGAAAGACCAAGAATTCCCGTCGCGCATCAGGAAACGTTCGCGAATGGTCGTCGATAGCGCAGCCGGTCAACGGAATGATTGCACTCATGGCAATGCAGGTTCACCGTGCTCGCGGAATCGTAATCTTCCGCTTTCTTAATTAAAAGCCTTTTTATAGAGATCAAAAACATTCACGATTATTAATACTTTCAAGACATTCGAGGCATTTAATTCCGCAAAGTGGTTTGAAACACTTAAACGTACTAAACACACACAAGAATTTCGATACTTCCGAGAGATCGAAGAGTTTTAATTCCTGCTTCTTACATGCGGAATTCTCAACACTGAAATTCTTCGCTGCTCTGTACTCCGCGCGCTATATTTACTGGCACTCTGATTTCTGACGTTTACTATATGTTTCTGACTCACCAGGTTACCTGCTCTCAGATTGCGCAACAGTCTCGAGCTATTACACACATATCATTCAATTGTAGGTAATGTTGCCAAATGTACTATTACGCTATAATAATAATCGCTATAAAATCTCGACAATTGCAACATTGAAAACCCCTAAACGAATTACGCGAAACATCCCGATTTGGTATGAGGCATAAATTTTCAATTATTTACGCTCGTTCGCGAGCGAATGAATGATCTACAAATTACGAACGCTTTATCTCGATCAAATTAAAGTCGATCCATCAAAGATATTTTTTTTTCTTTTTTTTTTACGAATAGGTTAATTTAAGTGAAATCTCGTCATGGATCAGTGGCAAGCACGCGGAAAAGTCAACTCTGGTCGCGCATCCGGAAGCGTTCTCCATTGGTCGCCGTGCGCAGCCAGTTGCATGGGTCAACGAATGATTGCACCAGTGGCGATGCAGGTTCACCGTGCACGTGAAATCGTTATGTTTCGCTTCTTCTATGGACACGTGTCTGCGTTTCTCCAGCTCGGGTGCTCGTTTGATTCAATCGTCTTTAGTGGTCGACATGAAACGAAAGTTACGTGTTTTGTCGCGGGACGCTGCGAGTACATGGCATGCGATTCGCGAATTACTATAGCGTGAGGTGAAGTCAAGTTTCCTCGATACTTGAACGAAATTACTGGTCCCTGTTGAGATTTGTAAAAGATATTTTAATGAAAACATTCAAATGAGTTTTATCATGAAACAATATCTCGAGGCATTTTTTTTTTAAAGAACCCAATTAATTATCTCTGCTGTTGTTTAACGTCCTCCTTCATCTCAATTTTTTTTTAGGCATTCTTACATTATTCATGGGATCATTTCATTGCTACTTGATTGGCATGATTCAGTTTCGGATTGTACTTTGCACAGTGATGAGGAAAATGAATGCTGATTACCACCAGTACGTTGATGTTATGATAATATGAATTGTTTTTCTTTTGCTCTGAGTTATCTAATGTCCATTAATGAATAAGAGTCCTCTACTTGATCACTAAGATCGAAATTTTTATTATTCACTCTTAAACTTCCGATATGTTCGTTTAAATCACGAATAAATATCATTTCTCTCTTATCCCTATCTGATTAATTGTGTATTCGATTTCATTTAATATAAATTACGAGAATTCAATTCATTTATTACAAAATTCAGGAGTCTTAATATTATCAAGACATTTAGAACGTTAAAGATTTCATATACTCAACATTTTTGTTATTGTCCGAACTGTGAATTAGTTCTTTAGATACAACGGGAACAAAAAGATTTCGAACTTGTTAATTTATAATAGAGTTCACGGAACAGAATTAGGAAAAGTTGCATCGTGGATATTGAACAACTTCGTCTTCATAGCCGTCGTCGCGACAACGGCCAGGATAAACTTGTTGCCGCTTTAGTCTTCTTTCTAAATCGCCTAACGTCATTTATACGAAGCACGCGAAGCGTATGACGACGGAGTCAAGTGCGCGAGTACTGAAATTGCGTTTCTCAGAATAATGACAGACGACACAAAGAAACATGGAAGATTAATTCCGCGTAAAACCGTTTCTAGGAAAAGCGAATCCAAGCTTGTTCCACCGACCTGAGAAGACTGACTTTTGAACACAAAACTTAGTATAACTTTTATAATTATAATCTCTATATTCGTCGTTCTTTTAACGATAAATAAATAAAAATAAAATTCTACATTTTTCCCTACCACAATAGCAAAACAATATCGAGCAAACATTTATTCCTGCCTTTTTCCAATAAAATTATCTAAATAGTCTCAAGGACTCTCTGAAGCGAATTAGAACAACACGCAACGGCATAAATCCCGAGAATCGAACTTCCAAACACATTAAGCTGAAGTTCTTATGTCGATAAGCCGCTACTCCCTCGAATGATTTTTTAATAATGTATCCTCCGCCCCTGGTACTTTTAATCGTGCGTCGATTAGGCGACGCAAAGGAATACAGTTGAAAAGTTGCGTGAAACTTCCTCGAATAATAATGAAGTTTCCTATTACTTAACAGTTGAAGTTTTGCCTTTGTCGATACACCAGCTTTATACATATTCCCAAGATACACCAACTGTACAAGTTGTGTGAATAATTATTCTGTACAAGGCACATAATTTAATTTGAGGGAAAAATAATCCTTAGAAACAACAAAGTATTCGCATTCGAAACTTTCTAAATTTCTAAAATTATAAGCTTATATTGCATCCTCTAAATTTCGTGTGTAGCAATTTTGCATATTCTGCGAACTTTTCAAAATTTTTAAATAATAATTTTTCTTGGATGAATTCAATTCTACCTCGATGATTTTTAATTGACAAGTACCAATCTTCTGGTTAAAAATTCACATATTCAGAGTCGATTCAAAGCTCAGACTATAAGCTTCAACTATAAGATCTAAAATAATAAAGTCTGTCAATTTCTACGATGTTGTCCTATTCGCGAAAGCATCAAGATGGTAAACGTATGTTTAGCATTAAGATAAAGCAGCAGTGTGCGCAACGTATCCCCTATTTTCGACAGGATGCATCCACGTGTACTTATGAACAGCAGTGCACACATCCTTATGGTCCCTGCATTCAGGAAGTGCACTCGACATGCTGCACTTTAGTCGACTGAGTTTACCTCAACGTGGACGCAATTCGTGTAACAACGTTGTTTTCTTTGACGGGAGATCACGACGACGAGCCTGACTCGAAAATGGCATAGCAAAGAGTACAATGCAAAATGTGGAGCATCCATTATTCAGACATTATTCTAATCTATTTTCCGTTGTTCCTAACGCGAAGAACCTTCGACTTCAAGACGCTCAAGACATTCAGCATTTTCACAAGACTTATAAAGCATTCCAAAATCTTCCAAGAGTTCCAAGTACGTTCAGTATAAAATAAAACACGGGTTAATTACAAACAGTGTGCTCGACACGCTCCTATGCTGATTTGTTTGTCTAACTTGTCCCCCCACCTGTCTCGATAACCGGTGTTGCACTCTGTTCACCTTCCCTAGTCCCGTTAACGACGCAAGAACGCCGATAGTCCGCGTGTGAGTCAGATTTTGGCACGCACCCGTGAAAATTATAGCGGACATTCCGCCGAGCTTCCGCGGTGAATTATAGCGAGGATCTTTGGCTCTCGAGAGTAACGAGTAGGTGTGACTGCACGCTAACTTGGGCTACTTGAACGCAGCGATGGGCTCGAGACATTGGGATGTGCTTGCAATATATGGTGCAAGCTTGGAGCGGTTAAATAGAGAATGGTTTTATTTAGTAACGAAGCATTTTATTTTGGACATTTGGGGAACTGATGTTTTAGGACTTTTAAATCTTTCCAAGGCTTTCAAGATCACCCAGACTTTTAATATTTTCAAGCCTTTCAAATCTGCAGGATAAAATATTGTTTGTTTCTTTATTTTCACAGGGTACTTAATCTGTTTTATATTGGTTATTGCACCTTGGTAGGTGGACCAGTGTCCAGTCTTGCTCGTTACAAATTATCAGTCCTGCACACGTGATTTTTCCGTATCACATTTACATTTTCTTTTACATCGATCCTTAACTTTTTAAATTAAATTTCTTTACATGTCTCTTTCCCCTGTTGCTTGGGTACCTCGGGATCGCTAAGCCCGTGCTGTAGCTCTACAATTAAACGTAGTTACAGCCCCTGAGGGTAATAAAATATCGTTCAACAGGCAAAGTTAGTTGCATCAATTTCCTTGAAATTAATTCCCAAAGAAGCTTTTGTTTCAGAGCAATTTGATTGCTCGGTACTCTTAAAGGTAACTTTTGAAGTAAGTTATACTCAAGAAGAGTGAGTAATTCCTTCCTCAGGCTACCAAACAGTGGGGTTCCCGTCTCCCCATTCAATGGCAGAGATCATTCACACACGCGCGCTATTGTAACCGATCCTCAACCCCGAACAGCCACTCGATCTCTTCTGTGCTGACCCAAACTCTCGTCATTCATGTCTAATGCAAGAGAAGTTCATTCACTCCCACAATATATTAATAGAACACAATTCACGCGCACTATTTTAATCCGTTTTATGGACTGCAAGCAGCGAAGCCTTCGGTTCTTCAGCCGTGTAAATATTTACTGTTAAGAGATGCGTTAACGAACGAGAAATTGTTGTTAATCCATGCAGCGATACATATCTTACTTAGGATTTTTAATATGTTTACTGTGAAGACTATCTCATATAAATATTCATACTTCATAATAATATTTACTTTTGATATATTCTTTTTTCATTAACAACAAACTTTTCGTTTATTCTTTCATTTATTCCTTATATAATATCTTAGTAAGCCTTATACTATGGTGCCTTTATTCACTTTCTAATCTTTCTTCGCGAGGTCCGTATTAATTTGAATATTATTCGCTTTAATAATTTACGGCTCTGTAACACCATGTGACTCCGAGAGCACCTACAATTTTTTCGCGTTCTAAATCATTAATATGACTCCACAGGCTTCATTAACAATTTAAGAATCTCTCACATCGTGGTAGCTCAGATGTGGAACTCCATATTCTGTATTCGTTAAAATGTACTTTTTAATTTTTCCTATGTCGATATTTATCAAAGACCTCGTTCTTCCCGAATCCAAGCACGATTTCGTCAACAAATTCAAAGTGTCCTCGTGAAAAATCTCTCTTCCGCGACCGCTGTTCGTTACGCGTTCGGTAAAGTGTCGACGGTAGTCGAAAAAAAATTCATTACACGACGCCACTTTTAACGGAGACACGGCGTCGGGGACCCTCATGTCCATTGAAAACGCATTGCATAATATTTCGTCGGTCGTTGGCCTGCTGCAAATCAACCTTTCGCTGTACAAGCGTGTCGCGCGTTGCTACTTTCGAGCGTCGTGTAATTTGTCGTGTCTACGCAAATTATTCGCAACAAGTCGACGCGAGGTGAAACGACAGCGACGAGAAATTTATTTATCTGACCATAGTTGTTTAGAAACTACCGTTGGTCGGCGCCGATTCGCGACGGTCCAGGTGTCGGGGGAAGAATTTAACGCGACAAGAATTTTAGATGGAAAAGCGATAATAAATAGGTATTAGATACAGGGAAATTGTATTATTCATTGTTAAAGATTTCTTGAGGAGGTAAAGCGATTTCTGTTTGGCGATTTTTCTTGATTAATTAAGTATCGGATAGAAAGGAAACAAGGTGGCGAGAAATGACCCAAAACGACCTACAATGAAACCAAATAAAACGAAAGAAAATTAAATGGGCAAAAATGACCCAAGTGGAGATAAAATGGATCGCAACGAAGCCGAATTAAACGAAACGAAATAAAATGGGGAAAAATTAGCCAAACCGAGACAAAATGGCCCAAAGAAACCAAATCGAAGAAACTGACATAAAATTCGCGAGAAAGGGGGAATACTTTTCGATCGTTTCAGTATAGTTCGGATGTCCTCCCAGTGGAATCTAACTGCGTCGAACCGCGGTTTTGTTTCCGGGTGCATAGGCGCGGGGATCGATGCCGGTGGTAAACGAGTCACGATTCCTCGTCGACATTAAACCGTTTTCTCGCCCCCTCCGGTTGCGCAATGATCGAAGAAGACGCGCGCGCGGACTGAACATCGCAGAAATCCGCGCGAGCCGGCAATTTTCCACGGAGCAACACGACGGAATAATATTCCCCTCAGCGGGAGAATGTAGGCCAACAAATGGCGCTTTATGCAACGGTCTCCGTGGCCGCCTATATCCGTGCCGAACGAACGGTTTAAATTCTTTAGCGCGTCGATGCGAGATCAATTATTTATCAATTTTTCTACCTCTCGGCTCGTACCTATAGGCCCCCGCTGCCACGATCGTGGGGGCTTGTCTTTCGTTCGGAAGTGTATTTGTTCTTATTCCTCGTGTTGTTTATAAAATTAGAGATTTGTCAATTTGTATTTGACTTTAGGAGTGTAATTTTTCAAATGGTTAGTGTTCTTGATTGACCGTGACGCTGTAGGATGAGAACTTACAATTAGTTCTTTCTCGTCGTGGTTCTTTTATGAGAATGTATATGATAACAGCTGTTACGATGAAATACTCTTGGCATTGTCTTTGTCTCCAATTTTTTGTCCAACATTGCTAATGCTTGAGGCTAACAAGGTGTGCAGGTGTCGAATCTTTAAAGTTCAAATGTATAATTGCATACGAATGCATTTATGTAAATGCAAAGAATATGAAGCAAGCGAAAAATATTTCACTTGCTCAGAGAAATAAATTCAAAACTGACAAGCTTAATGAACGTTCTCATTTCATTCCCAAAATAAATTACAGATGCTTACTGCGACAAGTCACACTGTTTGGAGGTCTCTTATTCTTCCTCAAGCGTGGTTTCTATGAGATGATGGTCATTCGTTAATTTTTTTCCCTTCACTAGTCACTTTGCACGTACTTTTTTTAGTACCTGTAACTTTAATTTCTATCACCTGTTCATACTTCTCGCACTTCCGTTTTTTTTTTTTTTTTAACGTATCCACCCGTGAATGAATAAAAATTGTCAGTTTGAATTATTTACGCTACGCGTGTATATCCGGAGTTGAATTTTCGCGCGATGACTACCAGTCGCTATCAGATCTGGCCTAGCACTGCTTTGTTACGTCGCGGTGTTCACGGTAAATATACTCCCGCGGTGCCTAGAAGGATCGATTCTCGATCCTTCGCGAGCGTTCGTCGAGGAACTTTCGCGGGCTATCGACTGGAGTTTTTTTTTCCCGTGGCACTGGGTAAAACCGATTCGTACGAGGGCAATTGCGTTCGGAAGTAGAGGTGGTGAAGCAAGTACAAGAAGCTGAATCAGAATTATTCGATGAATAGGTTCTTCAGACTGGGGCTGGAATTCTTTGTATAATTTCATAGTTGAATATTGCGTTGGTTTCAATGGAGCTATTGTTTGTTTATATTTCAACTTTAGGAATCCTTAGAATTCACTAATCACATGATCATGTTATGAAATAAAATAAAATGAAATAAAATAAATCGAAGTATACCGAACTATAGACTGGAATATGACCAAGCAAAATGAAATTAATTTTAGAAGTTATACAACTACCAAACTTGATTTCTGTCGCTAGTAAAAATAAACCAACAGTATCACCACATGATATTACATCCAAAAAATTATTTATCGGTGAGGCTAATTTGTATAAATATCCTGAAGATGACCCACGTGTAAAGTTAATTAATGTACGATTTACAATGAAACATTTATTTGGAAACATTGAACGTATCGCTTAATTTAGTCAAATTTCTTCAACAGATATAGAGGATACGAATATTTATGAGACCGACAGTATATCTCTTTCCCATACTGATCCGACACTGACCTAAATTAAAAACTGATATTCCCCACACCCGTCTCCCGTTGGAGCAACTCGAGTGCGATGGAACACCTGCTAAAGTACTCCAATCCTTCAGAAAACGTCCAAGAACGGGGATTTTAAGTGGATTCGTTTCCGCGACTTCATTCTAGCAGAAATTCTACTCGCACGATCGATGCGCAGTTTTCCAGCTCATGTATATACGGTACACCTTCAAACTTCGTTCTACAGCATCAATTGCTCAAACTAGAGACCCACTAATAAGAGTCACGAAATAAGGTTGCCTGATTCTAATTGGTCGCTGGCATTTTTCGCTTACAAGTATGGTCACACTTCGGTCACAGTTCACAAGTGTTTACGGTCCAAGCATAACCTGTAATGTTCGCATTGTAGTTCGGTAAAAGGTTGTAAAATATTACATTATACTTGTTGACAATTTTTTCCTAAAGTATTGTTCTTTAATCATTATTCCTATCTCACGAACTTTGATCGAAAACTTGTTTCGAATAAAGACGATTGTAAGCACAGATGAATGTGGAAGAAATAGGAGACGAAGGTGAACAATATTTATTCTCCAGAAAAATATGACATGCTTCGATATACGAGCCTCATGGCGTCTCATTTTACCTAACACTGACATTATTTCGTGACTCTTATTTAAGCGATCTCCAACGCAAATCAAACAACCGCGTTCACCTGGTCACGTGTCCTTTAAATAATTTATCCGCGCACTCCAAGGATGAGTCGAAGCTTTACCTGGTGAAATAATAGCGAACGAGAACGACAAATACACCGGGGATGTTGTAAATTATGAGTACTCAACGTTATACCCGAGCGGGTATGGAAAATCCATACGGAGGCCAGTCGTAGGTGCGATTTCGTGTAATAAATTATGCAACTTGCCCGTGGAACTTCGCGCTTAGCGAACGGGCGAACGCGTTTGGTCTGACTACGATTGCTTAGGAAACTCTAACCCCGCGAGATACGGTGGAAAACCAGGGGTACGGGGGGACATATTCCGACACTCGAAGGTTGTGCATCGTTTCGTAGATTACTCACGAAGTGGCACACATCGTGCATAATTACGTTTATCAAAGTTGTGGAGAGATAGTTCAGTAAATGGTGAAGTACGCGCATACTTTTCCGTTTGACTGGTTTTAGATTTTATGAATGATTTGGAAAAATGATGCGCGGAGAGTAGTGGACAGAGAAAGTGTATTAGGCATCGTAGAGTTGATTTATATCGACGAAATCGTAATTTGGATGAAATTATTTAGCACGGGTGCGACACTGTAAATGCATCTGTATATTCGGCAAACTGTAATTTGTTCATCATGACACAATTATCTAAAGCGACGAACGCAATCCTCTCGCGTGCTCCTTGCTTCGCGAGTTTCTATTTAATTTGAAAACTTTTATAACGAGGGAACTGTACGTAGCTCTTGTACATCGTGGAAAGATGGAAAACAGTCATAAGTTCGCGAACGTAGGTATAGTTTGACTCTGAATACAAGTTTCTTTCGAAACTTCACTGTTACGTTTAGTTATTATCTTTACGGATGGACGAAACTTTTCCAACAACCTAATATTATTCTCACCTTTATTTAAACAGAGCGTAACCAGTAAATTATGTTTAACGTTCTTCGCTAAGCTTCATTTTTTATTTATGGACGAGGAATTTTATTCGACCTAAGTAACGGCGATCGATCGAATAAGCGTTACGAATGAAATTACTTTACGCTGTTCTTACTCGTCAAATTTTGGCCATGATTCACGATTAGTGAAAAATTAGACACGATTAACGAATTACAGAGAACCTAGTTTAACGACACGCGTGGCGACCTATGAAACAGAAATTCAGAATTGAAAAAGGAATAGTCCGTTACCTCGATTAACATCGAATGCTTAATTTGTACACAGAAGAACAAAGTTTACCAAGTACACTTTTACTCTCTTCTTCGAGCCGTGCTTCGAATGAAAGCGGAAAGAGAAAACGGAGACATCCTCAACCGAAAAGGGAGAACGCAAAAAGACATTGTCGCGACGCGTCCTCCTTGGTCGTAACGGTGCACAGAAAATGAAAGCCATCGTCGTGCACGCGCGTCGTGAATTATAATGAAAAAGAAAGAAAAAAAAACAAAACAACAAGCTTGAAGGAAAAGTTCCCGTTCGATCTTGACGCAACTCGAAAACTGATTCATTCTATCGATGATTCGAATGCTATAATGGGATAAGTTGGAAGGGATAAAAACGTAAACAAAACAAAAATGAGCTCATTCGAATTAAAGAGCCGAGATTATTCGAACGTGACTCAACGATTAATCAGGAGCTGCCCAGAATGGAAATTAGGTCGTTTTCCGAGACTATTTTTAGTATAATTCGATCATTTGGTGTTTTACGTATTTTAATATTGCAAAGTGACTGGAGTATTTCAAGTTTTGGAACGTGAAACTACGTATATCTTAAAAACGAAAATTGTGTTGATTACAGACAAACATTCTCCACTTTAATGACGCAGTCATGTCGTATTTCAGCAGTCGGAACATAGTGTCATGTAAATTAAATAACCGAGACAATAAAATTTGTCTGTTTTCTTTCTTGGCCTCGTAATTGTTATCTAATGCAAACATTCGCGTGTTTTGTCAGGTGTTTTTGCAAAGAAGGTTTAAACACGTGTCTGAATTAACGATCGTTGATGCATCAAGGGCTTTGGTCGATTTTGATACGGCACGTTAGTTGTAATACGAAATTGTTTGCACTAGCATAATAAGAGCTCAATAAAGAATTAAATTAATTCATCTTGCAAAAAGATGAGCCATCTATTTATTTGGGAAAATATTATTTTTCTGTTATTTTTATATTCAATGCTAAGAATTATTACGTCGAATGAACGTCGCTAATAAACTGTCATTAGATTGCGGATGTTTATGCATTATGAGAATATGCATAAATTCAAAAGTATATGAAACGATAATATACATGCTACACCGTTTACAACATATGACATACTTTCGTTCAAGTTAAAATTTGTCTTCTCTAGCTATTAAAACATCAATTTGCGTAATCATCTTCAGCCTAATCATCATAGATTGTTTATCTATTGTTTATCCACGTGAATAAAATTTTGTCCCACATCCGTGTAATATATCAAATTTTCTGTTTAGCTTCGCAAAGTCACGTGTAATAGAACACAGAAATAATAAAAAGAAATTCCCTGAATGGATGTTAGCCAAGACTTAATTATAACACTTCAGATTCACCGTGGCGTTAGTGGTTGCATTTATTCTTCAATGGCAGCTCCTTGCATCCGTTTCCAGTTCACAGTTTCATAACAGGTTTCATAATAACGTTACTGGAGCACGTTTCGCGTAATATTTTGATCGCAATCGAGTTAACCCCGAGCAGCTTGTTAAGTAACAAGTGTTCCTTCCAGTTGAGGGTTAACGACCGTGTCAAAGGATCCCGTGGCTTCGCGATCACTTTCGCACGCGTCGAGTCAGAAAACTGACGTAATAAATTTCAGAGGTCTCGGGATTGAAACAGAAATCGTTTTCCAATTTACACCAGCGATTTCCAAACATTTCAAACGGAGAATTTCTCTATTCAACGTACGCACAGACAAACAAAATTTTATACTGTATTTATTATACGTATTTATTGCACGTATATATTAAATAACGACTTCGTACGAAGGAATTTTTGATTCATCGAATACGAAGAATTATTTAAAAGAAGTCTCTTGGTAAATCAAATTTGCATCAACGTGTATCAGTCTCGGTTCATGTTTCGAGGTATCATTCAATTCTTTAGACGTCGTGTCATATAAGTTATCGTCAGAATTAGGATATCCTTGACTATTCCATTCGAGTGATGTTACCGAGGCAACAACGACAGAGAGATCTCGGCGATTCGATTCGCGATTCGACGAAGGAACTGGTTTCAAAAGCGATTCCGCGAACCGGCGAGATTAATAAGAACAGATAGCGAAAAAGAAAAGAGTAACGTTGCTCGAGTCCTCGAACGCGAAACCAGCCGATCTTAATTACATTAATTAAGTTCGAAGTTATCACTGCGCTGGCAACGTAAGGAGGAAGCAGATTCACACTAATTACCACGCGAACTATCGTTACACACGCGTACCGTACGCGAAACCCAACGTTGCGTCAACGTTGAAACGTAGAAAACTTGGGTATTAATAATTATAGAGTACAAGTATTAGAGGCCAACCTGGTCGATTCAACGTTGTTTTTTCAGATAAGTAGTTCTCCGAACATAAACACCGCTACGTCAGTATTTACGACTCATCCAAGATCGTTGCATGGATAATTGATCTTTTGGCTAATGTGTCGCACACCGAATGGTCTCCGAGTTCCAATCCAGCGGATGCACGGTCGCGATCGGTCAAAAAGCAACAGGCATCCAGGGATGGAGGGGTAGAATGCACGAGGCGAGGAAAGCGTGAAAATCGAAGCGAAGGTTCGCCTCGTGGCCGACGACGACGCGAGTCGGTCGCGACGTAACTGGAAAACGGGGTCAGCCGGTGTGTACGCGGGCGAAGACGACGTGGAACGGCTGAGGATATCCCAGTTTCGAGGCAACTGGGGTCGTTGCACCCTGCCTCAGTCAGCCGGGCGCAGGCTGTGCGCGCGCCAGCTAGAGAGTTTCGATTTCGCGATCGCTCCGCATCCGGGATACGTAGTTTCTTTGTCTTAGATGCTTTAGATTTCTTTAGTTTTTTTTTTTTTTATCCTTCTCAACGTGCCAATTTTGTTTGGTATCAAGGGTGGGCTAAGCAAATATCATGTCAAGGTTTGGTTCGAAGAGTATATGCTATATTTGTAGGACCACATTTTTTTCTCAGAAGTGCAATAGTGCATGTGCAATCGACAGTTGCATCATTTTATTTTTTTTTTTTTTTAATGAAAATGCATTCTAGAGATATTCTAGTTTAGATATTTTTAGATAGATATTCTACTTTATTTTCTCAAAGTGGGCCTTTGAAAATATATCTGCCAGAAGATTTTGTCGAATTCAGAAAATTCAGACGTCTAAAAGAAGTTTATAGAGAACAGTATGTAAATATACATATCTGCTATGGGAAACTTTAAACTCATTACTGGGTATTATACTAAATTTCATTATACTTCCAATGAATATTATACCTACGTCGTTTCCAAAAATTACGAAATGACAAGGACGCAATTTAAGATCAATGATATATTTACCCCTCGTCGTTAAATAATTCATCTACCCTAAGCAACAGGTCAAATTGCCGAAACTATGAAACATTCCGTCACATTTTCAACTCTACGTAACATAACAAACGTCAAGACGAAATCTCGAAGTTTCGCACGATTTTATACGAGATCATTGCGTGCAATCTTTGGATTCTCGAATCGCGAGAATGAAAACCGCCTAACGTTTTCGCTCCCGCCTTCGACTAGCGCGTGCGAATCCGCGCGCGAATAATCATGGCCCTGCCATACGGCGGCGTTTGCATGCGCGATGCAACGCACGTGGTCAGCGACCCTGACGTCATTGGTCACTGATCTTGATCGCATCAAACACAGGTATCACGTGTCGTCCGCCTCTTGAACAGGTTTCCTCTACTTTACCGCCATCGTTTCTTGCGCGAACTTTTTGCCTATGCGTCTAAATCAATTATCGCGCTACTAATTTGTCATGGAATCGAAATCGAATCAATCTTACTCTTGCGTTGTATTAATATGATACACCTCAAAATCACTTTTTCAAGTAATAAAAGTAATGGTACAGGTAATCGACACTAATGGTTCCTACTTCGTCTGAACGAATGCGTAGATTCTTCTCATAATACACAAACAAATGTACAAAAATGCTTCCTCGAGTCACACTGTTGCACGCTGCAATTAAGGACAAAATTTGTGCAATTCTGCTAATGGAAGCATCGAACTCTGTCTCTCATTTCCCCTCTCGCGTCTCCCCAGCATCCTCAGCGTCCATAAAAGTCTCGTCCCGGAGCTCCCGTGTCGCGAGGACGCCTGGGCGCACAGCTGATCGTTAAATCAGCAATTATGTGGCGTCGCGTCTACGCGATGTCACCGCTATCGGCGACGATGGCTTGTTTCGCGCAAAATACGAGGCTGGCAGCCGTCGCCGTCGTCAAAGGGGAATTCTAGGCAGACAAGGGTGGGGAGGATAAGCGAGAAGGGATCAAAGGAAAGGAAGAAACCGAGAATAGACACGCGTTAGAGAGGGAGATTCGGTGAAGAGATTGGTGGGAGTGAAGTGACGACATCCAAGAATCGCAGAAAGAGGGGGAAACCCCAAAGGAACTCCTCTATAGAGGAAACGCCACGACCTTGTCGAGGTTGAAGCGAACCCTTGCTGGCTTCGTCGCTGAACTTCGCAGCTGGACATCCAAATAAGCCGTGTCTCGAGCCCCGACGAGCTCGTTTCCTCGCGTGTGAAACTGCTCGTCGACGTATCTGGGTCAAAATCTACAAGTGGTTGCTTCTATCTTGGATCTGTCATTTTCTCCATACTTCGTTGATCTTGGAAATAAGACATTTTTTTTTCTGTGAGTTGTTACGGTGAGAGAAGATCTGAGATGATTGCTGGGAAAATTCAGACGGAGTGATAGGAGAGGTTTCATTTTGTAAAAGTGAAAGTATGGACGAAGATGGAGAGGGCCTACTTCCACGTTCATCAACGAGATACCTCAACGCCTACACACTTCGCTATGTGTATACATGGCAAAAAGAAATTCTTTAAATTTTATTATTTAAAAAAGATCATTCCTCAAAAGAAAATTAAATTACTATCGATCAAAAAAATTAATCAGACTTCCCGACACCTGTCGCATCCTTCCCCAAATTTTTCTTTATGGTTGCTATAGGTGCGTGATAACATAAAGTCAACATTGAAAATATATCAGGGACGGACGCTTTCGTACGTGTACCCAACGATCTACGAATCTCGATCCCAAGTATCGCGTTACGTAATGACAGTGAGCTCTGCCAAGACAGTCGCTTTCGATTCTCCCCTCCGTCCCTCGACTGGCACACGTTCGCGTAGATCCACGTGATCACGTGAACGAGCGAATCACGTGACACACTGACGCACGAAAAGAAAGTAACGCTCGTTCGGATAATTCTACGCCACTCGCGTTTCATCTAATCTACAAATTTCCTTAGAATCGTTTATGTTCCTGTTAATTAATGTTAAACGATACTAGTTGTAACGATATTAATTGTATCGTATCGTTGTATCGTAGATAAGATGTCGAGGAAACTACACGAATATCCAAAACAATGGAAAAAATTGTATGCAGCAAATTTGTTAAATAAATCACACGATAAGATGAAGACTACCCAAGAGACATACTTTGTTCTTTCCTATATATATATATATATATATATATATATAAAATGGCGTGTATTTCAGAATTAAAGGCTGACGTAATCTAGACGGTGTCAGAGAAAAAATATTAATGCAACAAAATGAATGAAGACAAATGGATAAAGAAATCCTACATACGAAGCTCCTTCCGTACGCGAATAACCAATTAAAAACCTATCCGTCGAATTGAGAAAATAAATTCAAAAGAATACATAAGAAAGCAGCCTTCTTAAATAAAATCAATCTCATTTCGAATTTACGACCGAATTATACAGAAAGGTGCTGTGGGAATTGATTCCAGGCTTACCTTAGGTAGGTTCTCTGTCGCGCTTAAAAAGCGTGATCGATGATTTACGTAGTTCTTTGTACGCTAATCCATTCCGTATGATTTATTGCGCGATTAATCGGTCCTTGACAGCGAATTTAATCAAACGCTGTCGGTCGAGCAGTTTTTCCTATGTCACGATGATATCGTGTATAGTACGCGTCGCGTTGCGTCCACGGATTACTAACAGCTGGCCTGTCCGACACTAAACGACACTTTCTACTGCGCGGCTGTGTCGCGCTTTAGGAGACCGTCTGGCGCAGGACGACACATTCTACTGAAATGCTGTTACGGTTCTACGAGAGCTCTAACTCCATTGATTTCGGTTGAAACTAATATTTATGATTATACACAATTTAGACTCAGAAATATCTAAAAAAAAAAAAACTCTCATCGTTTAATTTCCATTTGAAACGGTTAACAGGTGTATTTTAATCGACTAATTTCTCTATTGTGGAAACAAAATCAACCGACTCCAAAATTCGATAGCCATGCAAATTCGTTCGGAAAAATATTACTCTTCCATTGGAAGGTTGAGAACAACGAGAACTGAAACGTCGACGGATCATCGTCTCGAGTATGCGCTCTAATAATATCGTCTCCGACCTGACATTACCATAATAATTAATCTCCGCGATAAATATAATACCGAACGACATATATTACTGGAAGTCGATTAAAAATTATTTATAAGGATAAAAATATACGAGTATCTATTTTCTATTTTCTTTTTCTATTCTAGGTAGATAATTAATTAATTTGTTGACATTTTTGCACTTCTACCATCAATAGTTCCACTTGTTTCTCATTTTCCTTCGAAACAAAATTCCTGAATATAAAAGAGGGAAACAAGGTGGGCAACGAAGACACGTGCTCGCTGAATGAGAATAGATTAGAGAACTCTCTGAACGATCGTCACGTTAGCGACGCTCGGTCCGAACATAATACGATCTTTCGTTTCACGCGCGTGGACAAACGTACCGTGGTCGGAGCAAGCTCTTAGCTTTACCAATTCTGTCCACTATTCGCGAGATAAACGATCGATCGCGAATACGTGCTGGAAATAACGAGATAAATAATACGTTGCACACGCCCACGGCGCAATGTCTCACTCGCTAACGACGGATGCGCAACGCTTTATTACCCACCATTTCATTCGAACTTCGAAGGAACCGGTGAAAGAAACTCCTGCTTTATAACTACTCGTGCATTTGTACAGGAACACGTTCTCATTTGTACATCTACCTACCACTCACATATACGAGAAACCTTTGTACCTTTACCCCTAGAAAATTTCCTAATCTTCACTTTCGTTCATAACTGTTTTCTCGTTATACCCAATAGCTTCCGAAATATTTACAAAGAAACTGAATCCACGCACCTCCAAGTCTACATAATAAAAGGTAATCCCTATGCAAACAACTTCGTGATATTTTCCACGTTATTTTCAACGATGACGATCGATAAGAAAGTATGCAATAGAATGAACTCGATATAAATGTTTTCTTAACATTTTACTTGTTTTTGACCGAATCTCCGGTTTGCAAATCGAGGTGTTCGACCGCGAAGAAAAACGCGACTTGAGAGTACAGGCACGCGTTGGATGATCCGTGTATACGCTTCCAGAACGACCATTTTACCGTAATGTCAATGTCTGTTACGAAACGACCGTTCGAACGATAACGTCTCCTTCGAACAGAAGCCACCAAGCGCGAGGACGTCGCTCGACGCGTTCCGCTTTCGAGGCGTCCGTTATCTGCGCGGAACGCACTGTGACCGATAAGTATGACCAATGATACGTCTTTGTTGCTCGTGCGTACATAGTCGCCTTCAAAAAAAAAAAAAAAGAAAAAAAAATGTCCAATTGGAAAGATAAACGAAGCGATAGAGGAAGAAAGCGAGTGCACTGTTATCTGTAACGTGAAGTGGAAAATACAGGGATATGCTGTTGGGAAATGAAAGGTTCAGGGTGGTAATTATAGCACGATTATAGTACGATGTAGATGATTATAGTACGTTTTAAATTTTAATTGGAGTATTATGAAACTATGATATTTCGTAAACGATAATGTGTGTTCATGTTGTTCGTTATTTTCAATAGGTACGTTACATGCACGTTACTTCGATTATTCGCTACGGCTAGACAATGATACAATTTCCAGGTATAAGAATGCGTGTCTTTATACCTATGATGTCAATATTCTTATATTTTTTCAAGACTGCATTGAGATCATTTATATTTCCATAGTTTGCACAGAGAATGATTCTCGTATTTTTATACTTTGCATAAAGAAATCCCTTGTGTTCCATTTCCTGCGTAAAAATATTCTCCCTGTTGCGCGGAATAATTTTATATCTTTAAATTCTGCGTGCGATCTTCCATATTCATATTTTGCATAAAAATATTCCCACACTTTTATGTTTTGCATATAATTACCATTCTCTCAGCAGCTTTCTATGCGTGCGATGGTCGAGCGATGAGGTCACGTCAATGAATGATCCATTAATTATTATGAGCGGTACAGTAACTCAACCCGAAGTCGTAAATTATTCAATAAATGATCTTCGGGAAGTACCGTGACCATGAGCACCTGATAAACTTCGCGATTCGATCAGACGCGAGATTGGTATGAAGAACCTGGAAGCCATCGAGATTGCGTAACGCGATGTTCACAGTGCCGACGACGTGAAAATAAACGTTAACGCGACGATTAGGTGGGTCTTTCTTCTGAGCGAAAAACTACTTGGAGATAACGCGACAATTATCTTCTAATATCAAACAATAGCAAACTACTAGAGCTTCTATCCGATATGTGCGGCATATAAAAAAAAAAAAAAAAAAAAAAAAAATAAAATTGCACCGAGAACAACAGAACAAGAAAAAAAAAATAAGTAGTCGTGACGTTGACGACACGAAAACAAATTTATCTACAAAGTTTAATAGGAAATTAATTGCCTCGTGGAACAATTGCTATTCTTCGCAACGGGGCGATGTCACCGGGAGATAAACCGCAATTTCAGTTACAAAAGCTAATTGTTGCTGTGGTTAATAACTGGGGACAGGTAAAATCGTAAGTGGACGAGAATTTCGCACGAGTGACAAGAATTGTTACATAGATTTCTTAAAATCTATCTGTATGATCGGGAAGGTCGAAACGAATATTAATTCAGTCAATAATTGTTCGGACTATTTGTATATTTAATTTAATAATTCTCAAGTGTAACCTTCACGAGCATTGAATTTAATTTTATTATGGAAAAACAGCTGTTTACTTGTAAATTATTTACATACGAATACGTAAGTATTAATTTATACTCTACTCTCGCCGATATATATAATTTATAAATATACCATCTTAAATGTTCTCCATATAAATAAATAACCTCTATACCTGTGTACCTAACTATCTACATTGGACATCTAAACGTACAATATGCTTCCAAGGAATTCATTTGAAAAACAAACGAGCCAATTTATCGAATGACCAATGTCAATCAACTATCCAATTTAATCAAACAATGTACTTTCTCGCACACATTGTTGTAATTACGTCACAGCGTCAAATCTCGAATTAAATTGCTATACGTAGTTCTCACTGGCCGTTTATTAAAAGTTTGCCGGCAAACAACGATCATATTATCTCGATAGAAAAATTCCACGAAATCCGTCCCGCGTCACATAAAAGCGTCGACGACCAAGTGTGACTACGTATACGTTCGATTATCGATTGAACCGAAGCCTCGTTAGCTATCAGGAGCCAGCCTTTATGAAGCACGAGAGTTACGTAACGGACCGACAAGCGTATATTGTGTGCGCATTGTTCGCGAGCGCCATTGACGTAGCGTGATTATCGGACTTCCTTCTAAGCAGGTGCGACAGATCGCTGCTCAGAAAATTTACAACGCGTTGTATTTCAACCACCGACCGATTTCCACGAGAAACCACGAGATTAAAACAGGTGGGAGGAAAAACTTGAGGCTTTTCGAGGAGATTCAGGGGTTTTGGGGTGCAGAAAAGTTCAGAGGATTAGACGGTAATGGTTTTCAGAGGTTCATGGCTTTAGGGTTTCAGAGATTCAAAGGTATAAGGGGTTCAGAGTTTCGGGGGGTTGCCTATTCGTATATTGTATCAGTAACGTGCCTTCTTTGACTAAAAATTGACGACAACGAGTGATGATGACGAGAGAAATGGTTCGTTAATACTTGTAAGAAAGAATCACTATAGCTCAAGTTCAAGAAAACCTACTAGGAGGAACGAAAACTCGAGAATTGTATGTAACAAATTTTAGAAAGTGTATGTATATTAATCAAAATATAAGACTTAATATTTTACCATATAAACTGTATTCTATTCCGTCAAAGGAATCAAAGACAAAATAAAATTCCTCCTCAGACTATTGTTATTTTGTGTCATTTGACCCACTAGGTAAAAAGGCTAATGTCGCCATCGTGCCGGACAGTCTACCTCTTTTTCTTCATAGAAACGAGGAAAGTATGCGTACGAAACACGACACGGGGTCATGAAAGCATCGCATGTCGCTGCGTTTCAGACAGAAAAATAAAAGGCAGCCGGCCTTTCTCGTTCCTCCGTATTCCATTCACTTCGTGCTCCGAGGCACGTAGGCTAATATACCAACGTTTCGCGACAAACACAAGCGCCGGTCGCAACAGAATCTTTTATTGCATTTTAAAGCAAAAGACGACGCAGTCAACGTCATAGTCAACGTCCTTCGAGCTGCCGACGTCGATTCGCGATTCAGTTTCAAGACTTTGTTCGTGCAACCTTGTCGCGTCGAACAGCGGTAACAGATGCTCGCGTCTAACCCCTCGGTTAAGGTTGCAACCCGGTCGAGGATGAGCATTCGTAACCTGTTTGAAAGTTTCGATCAAACGCGTTCCAGAGCATCACCCGTTACCCGCTTAGATTTTTACTCGATTATGACTCCGGAAACGAGTTTACAGAGATTTCGAGATCGTCGATGTATTCAGCACATTCGTAGAGATGCGCGTCGAAGGTGAACCGAACATTGAATGAAATTGGAGTGATCTTTCGGACGCGGTAATATCCTTTTAAACTCTCCTTTTTCTTTCTCTTAAATCGATAACGTTGTTTGAGATTAGGGAACCAAGAATGCTCCAAGATTTCATTTATCTTCATTTTCTTCCAACTTCCCTGAGTTTATTTCGCTTTACTATGCGTTACTATGGTGTTACTTTAATATATATTTCATTTCATTTCAATTTCTTCCACTTATTTGCATTGTCATTTCTATTTTTTTTTTTTTTGCATTTCTTCATATTTTAATTCATTTCAGTTAAATACGTTTACTTTCACTTTATTTGAGCCTCTTCCATGAGTTCGTTTTACTTTTTACTACGAATGAAAACTGCGCGACGGCTTAACAGATTTTCTTTTCCGAAAATCAGCGCAACCATACCAGCGAGTATCAAAGCCAACGCGTACCAGCCCGACATCGCGTCGTCGGCGCGTTGTTGCAGTGACGGCAGCGCGGAATTGGAAATTACGCTTCGTGTTCCAAAGGAGCCGTCAGCTGTATAGAGTTACTCCCGACGGCGAGGTTTCATTCAAATCGAAGCACTGTAACAACATTTTCCCGTCGAGCGGGTCGCTACATAATGCACGAGAGAAGGGGATCCGCTCGCTTCGTAAACAACGTATCAAAGCAAGGTGTTGGATCGTGGCAGCGTTCTCGCGGGGGCATTGTGAAAGGCGACACCTTGGGCATCGTTTTGCTCGTCATCGCGTGTCACGAGCTGGATTCGATGCATCAGCTGTCCGAATGTCGCGCGAAACAACGCCGGTGCCATTCGTTAGGAAATGTTAGCTCTGAAGTTATCCGTTGTCTTTTCGTTACGTTAACTAGTTTGATTCGTTTTACGCGATTTTATTTCGTGTCGGTTTATCTTGTTTCGTTTTATTTCATTTTTGGGTGATACGATCGCATTTGGGATAATTTCATTTCATTTTATTCCGTTCCATTCAAATTCATTTCATTCCGTTCCATTTTACTTCATTTCAGATTATATGATTTCATTTAAAATCATTTTACTGCACGTGAACAGTTATATTTAATCCTGTAACAGTTTATATACTACTCTCCAAACGCACGGAAATGTTAGCTCTGAAGTTATCCGTTGTCCTTTCGTTACGTTAAATAGTTTGATTCGTTTTACGCGATTTTATTTCGTGTCGGTTTATCGTGTTTCGTTTTATTTCATTTTTGGGTGATACGATCGCATTTGGGATAATTTCATTTCATTTTATTCCGTTCCATTCAAATTCATTTCATTCCGTTCCATTTTACTTCATTTCAGGTTATATGATTCCATTTAAAATCATTTTACTGCACGTGAACAGTTATATTTAATCCTGTAACAGTTTATATACTACTCTCCAAACGCACCGCGCAATTGTTTGTTATGTTATCTGGAAGAGTGAACGTGTGATTATTTTTGAGTAGTTAATTTTTTCATTGCGAAATTGATACCTTTGGAAGTTATTCGAAAGATAGATAGGTAACACGTAACGCGAGAAAACGTGTACGAAATTGAATAATTTTCTCTCGTGAAGCAACGCATAGCGTCGACTGAAAATTAAGTAGACGTGGACCGCGCAGAGGAGACGGAGCGAAACAGAGTGTCTGGCCATAAGGGGAATTAAACTACTGGCCGTGTGGTCCGACATAACATCGTGGCCAGAATTAAACCTCTTTAACTGCGACAGATGTGACGAATGTTTTTCCTATTGTGCTTTTTTTCCCTTTGTAAGCACCCGACGTTAATTAACAAAATTCTTTTATGATACTATCACTCGCGATAAGTGATAAGAGTGACTTGTTGGCGTACGACATGCATCGTGATGAGAAATTAATGAATATATACGTTCACTTAAAAGTAATTGGAATGAAATTAAGATAAATAAAACCAAAATGGAATAAAAATGTACGGAATTGAAGAAAAGCGAAGTAACGAACCGAATTAACGAAAAAAAAAAAAAAGAAAAAGAAACCGTTTTCAGCTTCCGTTTAGCAACCGAAAAGCCGTTTTCAGAGAAACTTCGAACCAGAATGGATCGAGCACACTCGAATCCGGCCGTGGAACGCCGATCGGTAACCGATTGCGAAACGATCCCTTCAATCGTCGATTCTACAGCTTAATTATCGAACCGTAAACGTGAGCGTATAAAACAGCCACGCGATGAGGAGGAAACGGGTGTCCACGGTTGACGTAACGGATTAAATGAAGTCAAAACACTCGAGAAATTCAGTGTGTAATTAAGAGTGAGTTACGTCGTCGTCGCGAAAGGAGAGGAGGGCCCGAGTAAGGTTCAGGAGCGATATCCAGGCGACCAATCCAGGTACAATGTGCCGTTGGAATCTCACGCGTGACCACCGTTTTATTTATTAGCCTGCTTCACCGTCGTCGTCCGTTTATACACGCCGGCGTGCAAACGCGGCCGTTGTATGGAAATACTTCGACGCGATTTTTTGCATTCCTCGCTGGCGCGTTCTCGTCATACGTGCACGTATCGCGGCTTGGGGTTCTGTCATGGAACAACGCGACTTTTTCGTCGAGGAAAACGTCATCATTCCGATCTGTTACCGCAGTTATATGAAATCCGATTCTCAAGAATAGAATAAGTTATATGAATCCGGTTTTTTTTTAAATGAAATCTGTTGGATTTGGTACAAGATCAGAATTTGTATTGTGCACGCGTCGATGGAAGAGAGATCAGTTGTGGGAAGGAATCTATCGAACCAACTGTTTTAGTTAGTTTTCGCGAACTCTTTAACAAGTATATTAAACAAACGCTACACGACACTGTCCATATTCTACTTACTCTTGCTACATTGCACAATCGGGTCTGTTCAGTCTCTTTCAAGTTAGCTACCATGTGTTCACTTACGCAACGTTCCTACTCGTTAGAAGCGTTTCTGGCCAAGAAACAACCCAATTAATTCATTTTTCGCTGTAGCCACGTGGCTGCATATTGAAAATAATTTAACAAAACATTACTGCAATCCACAGAAATTGCATTACTTCTTAAAAATACAGCCTCTTGATATGTGAAATAAATTGCAAACGTAGTAGCTATACTAAATAAATACTGGAATAGTATGATACTTATTATAATGAAAAACAGTGTATTTTTAAAGTAATGCAATTTCTGTGACTACCATTGAATGTATATCGTTCTATCAAACTCTTCCTAACTCGCCACCAAAGCGAGATTAAATTAAACTAACTTTTTCTTTTATTTTTCCTAACTCAACACTATTGCATTATACTACCAACACTACCACGCTTCTTAGACGGGATTCGTGACGAAAGTTTCAAAGTACACTGTACATCATTCAGTTTCACTGAGTACATAGGTACTCAGGATCACCAAGGACTATTATCCTCTTCTAAGCACTACCCGATCAGTGGACACGATGACTCTAATAACAACCCTTTTCATTGTTATAAATTACGAAGCTCTTATTTACGAAGCCCTGTCTAATTCTAGCCTCCAGCAGTATCAAGGACCTTTGAAACCGTTGGACTCGAACACACACGACTATCGCCGAGTGTTTCACCCGGATCCTTCTCCTTCCAGTCGATGAAATTCGTGACGTCTACGTCTGACAATGCACAGTACTCGTCACTGTCATCGTCGTTAGCACTGTTACTGAGAAGCCGAAGACCGATTCCACAGGCTGCGCAACAGCCCCGACCGGGCACGTCGGCGAAATACCTCGCCTCTTCTATCCTAAATACCAGAAAAAGGTCACGTTCGCGGCGAGCAAAGAGTTTAAAGTCAGGCTATGGAATAGGAACGACGACATTGCTTGACGGATGCATATTGGTACCCGGATACTTTCACGAGATCGGTAGAGGAGGATCTCTTGAGCTTGAGCTTGGTTCATTTAACCTTTTTAAACCGACTGTTTCCTATTCGAGATACATATACTCTCGTTTCTCTTTTAGAAATGAATCGTATTAAACTAGGGTCGGTTGTGAATTGAAGACCGTTGTCAGATAAGAAGGGACAATTTGCATCATTGCGAATGATGTTCGATTTTGTTTAAAAATATGTTCCCGTGAATCTCGCTTACAATTTGGCTCGAGTACCTCGGGGTTGCTAGGCCCGTACTGTAGCTGCATATTCGCATGCTACAGCCCCTGAGGGCGAGGAAGATGATCTCTCTTGGTCGCTCTACCCTTCTGTTTTCGTCATTCCTCGATTCTAGGGCAATTGAAAATTCATTTTTTTTCTTCGTATTTGAAAACGACACCTTTGGAACGAAGACATCTTCAACTTTAACGAAGATGGAATTTGATTTTAAATTTCAATCTAAAAGTCAAGACTTAGACCAACCCTTACTTGTCACCTCGAGCAGACCTTTCATTATCAAAAAATGAAAATATGGTAAAAAGTATCGATTTTCCAATCTCGGCCCTAGACGAAGGAGTCTGTTTCTCGTTGGCGCGAGAGAACACAAAGAAAGTGAACGTTGCAAACGCAACCGGGAAGTGGCCTAGTTCATGCAACGTGACGTCTCTTACATCGCTGCTTATGGAATAACGCTCGCTGGGATTATAAACGGCTGGCGAGTCCCCACGTCTCTCTTTTTCCCCCGTCGTTTCTTTTTTTGGCGCGATGAATATTGTGCAAAGCGCGAAGGCGCGTGTTTCTTCGCGCGTGCCCGTCGACGGAGTCGGATCTTACGGTTCCGTGGAACGTAAAAGGAGGTAAAAATTTCGCGGATAACATTCAAACGGTACTGATGGGTATTCGCGAACCGTGGAGGTCCTTTTTGGTAATAGAAGCGGTTCGAATTGCTTATTATTAGGTGTAGAAACGGTAAGCCTCGAAGAGTATCACAGAAATTATAAGGCCTCGAAGAGTAAAATTCTGTGCCGCGTCGAACCGTACCACCGAAATTAGAAAAATTTTCTTGTATATCTTTCTTCGTAGAAATCTACTGAAAGCTCGCGCGAGAAATGCACGCGAAACATTTCCGTTTCTCCTGGCAACGTGCGTTATTTTTGGGACAAGTTCCGCTGCTTTTGGACGAACGTAAAACCTATCGTGTCACTCTGTTCTACCCGCAAATATTTCTTCATTCTCTCATACGAGACCGTCGACCGCGCCCTCAGGGAAATTACAAAATAGAACCGTCCTACGGACCTGCGAGCTTTAAAATACCCCGCGCCATCCTCGTGGGATTAGTGTCTTAACTGAACTTCATTCGAGCTTTTCGCGTCAACTCTACGTGCTTCGAAGGTTTCTAATTAATGCCTGATGAGACTCTTCTATCCGCGAATGTTTTCCTCGTCGTGAATTTTTTAAGATTTTCCTCCTTCTGCTGTGAATAATTCTATTTTTGCGTGTGGCAGATAACTGATCCGTGGATGTTTATACATTTACGACGAATGAAAATATGAAAAATATCAACAATACCAATACTTCCGTTCAAGTTTCTCTGTATCCATAAAAATATGAATTTGCATAAACACCGACAGTCTAGAAATAACGATATCTCCAATCTCAATATAACGTTCCTTCCGGGTTCCAAGAAAAAGATCCCAGCCCGATGGCGTTAATTAAACGTTTACCTTGCATGTGTAATGCCGCGGGCTCCGCGCAACAAAGACGACGAATAAAATGAATAAAAAAAAAAAGAATCTCGCCAAGGGCTACTCGAGGAACGATTACGCGATATTCTTTCAGCGCTGCCTCAGTCGACGCATGATTCGTTCAAACGCGACCTAATTTCGTCCCGGAGCAGTTTCGCGTTTCCACCTTGAGACCCTTCGAGGTTACATTCACCGCCTTTCTTGAGGTCTCGTTTTTCCTCGTGAACAACGACGAGCTGAAGTAAGAGAGAAGGAAACAACGATTCGAACGGCCATGTCCTGGCAGACGTTGCGCGATGAATCGCTTCTCGAAGAATTACTTTGCTCCGTAAGCTCCTTGAGAATTAATTCTGAAGTATTTACTTTGCAAGCCCGGACTTCTCCTCTTACGTAATGCTTGTGAGTATTTCAAAAGCTAAGAAAATTTATTTTCCGTTCCATCTATGTGTGACAAATATTTGTCCAAACGTAAACACACACGATTATCTTTCGGTAATTGTATACAGTGTTTTACATACGTGACACATAGTATTCTTCTTCAGTCAGAAAGGACCTGCACCGTCGTCGCGGTTGATTGTAAATTCTTGCACGCGACGTGTACACTTCTTGCGTATTTGCACGGTCAATATTCGCCAGCCACGCGATAAAGCGTCGCTTTATTTATGGAGGGTCAGTTGTTTTGCGTAAGAAAGAGGTCGCGATTTAAGCGTGAATCCCGAATCACCGCCATTGGGTGAAAAATGCCTGATCGAACGAGTCGCAAGAAATTATTTACATAGGCAGAAAACACTTTCAATATCGGTGGAAGACGAATCGCTTCGCTGATTAATTTACTTCGTTTCTTTCGCGTGTACGAACTGCTATTTCTTGCACTGAATATCTATGGCCAATTACGCAAGCCTATGTACACCTATTCAACATGGTATGCAAGTGCAAGGTAAACAGAGAATGCACTCTGTAATACAGCTGCTTGCATTAATAATGGAAGACTAACAATCGCGTTAACGTATTCGTGAGAACCAATTTCTATAAACTGTAACGTGTATCTGATAATGCGTGCGCCCATTTCTACAAATTTTATATTGTCGTACCAAACAAATTTTTTTATTCTTCAAATCCATTGTTCTTCGTTTAATCATTTATCGCCAACGGAATAAAACACATCTTTCAATAATTTTGAAAATAAAATACAAAATAAATAATACGAATCGTAGTTTCTGTCTTCTTTCTTTCGCGCATCGTATCGAACATTGCCTTGAAGATCAATGAATACTAAAAATAATTAATCATCGCCAGCAAAACAAGAAAATAAAAAGGAACTCGTATCGAATGGTACCGGTTGGTATTCTGAGAAATCCATGATTTATAAGACATTTTCAGTACGAAGGCAATGGATTTATTGGACTGATCAACCAAAGACGTCTGCTGTATCAATTGTAGTGCTGAAGTCATCGACTAAATTAACACCCAATCTACTATTCAAAGTAGATTCTACCATTCCACCAACGTAAACCTTTTACTAACATATCAGAGCATCGAATTAGACAAAAATATGCTAATAAATTAAAATAACTTCTTCGCCGCGAGACGCAACATTCGTCTGGAAATTTATCAATGGTTCAACGATCTCTCGAGTGATAATAACAAATGAACGCACACGCGTCGTGTCAACACTCCACTCGTCTATTCGTTCGCGACTATGTCAGAAAAATCTCCAAGCATTCGATGGACAGTCGTCTCGAGGTGTATTTCCTCGGCCTATAATAATGGTCTATCGACTGACTCGTCGCCACCGATAGGAGAGTCAATAAAACGCTGTCGAACGCAAAGTTTATCGACCTGTCGCGCATCCACTGCGTCGACAGCTTCGAGAAAAACCTGTCGTCAACTGACTGGAGATATATATCTTTCGAACTCGTTCGCGATACACCATCTTAATTCGCTCTTATGTAAACCACGTTGATAGGTTTGTTTAAAATATCGCAGGTGGCTGCTCATTTTTCTGCTTAATTGTTTAGAGTCGCTGGTCGAGCCTCAACTCGATCCAGTAGTTGACTAAACTAAATTGATATTAATTTTATTACAGAGGTTGATTCGTGAACGAGGAATAATTTTTCGTTAAACGAAACTGCTATTCATTATTCACGAATAAATTTTCAAATTTTCTTTTCCTTTCGATGGGAACGACGATGTTCTTTTGTTATGTATTATTATGATGAACATTAATATATCTAAACCGCGTATTCTCTACTCTAAAACACAAAAAGTTGTTACCATTTTTAATCCAAAGAGGTAAAGCATGAATATTACTTTTAATTCTTTAAGAAACCCTGTTACAAATATCCTAAGAGTATTCCACAGTGGCAATTTGTGGGCTAAACGAAAATACGAGAAATCTGATGAAATGGGACGATAAAAAACGGGAAAAATGGCACGGATCCGTTCGCGTCGGTGTCTATAGTCGTGGCTCGTGCAAAGATTAGGTCCGTTACTCGCAATTTATGCGCGCGTTTTACGTCCGTGTTTTACGGGAACCGGTTGCACAACCGAAACGAAAAAGAGTCAGTTTTCGCGATTAACAAAGCGTCGCGCGACGCAATCGCAACGCGGCCTATGGTAATAGGACACGGAACACTGACTTATTTCGCGATCACGCGACCATCGGCGGGGCTCCGCCTACGAATTCGCTGGAAACGATGCCGCGAAATCGCCGTTTTATCGCTGCATGGCCCACTTCTTCTTCCCTATCAAGCGCTGACACTCGTTCGCTATCGCCGCGGTGCCATCGCGAACAATGGCACAGCTACGAAGATAATTCCGAAGACATTGACGCGTTCGAGGCTGCATAGGACTCGAGAAATCCCTGGTCGATCAGGGAAACCGAAAGAAGTTTGATAATCTCGAGAAATTTACTCTGATTTTGAGGTATCTTCGTTGTTACTTATGCAGTTTAACGCTGAGTGCCAGAAGTACTCATGAATATATTTATGAAGCTAAAGTATCGTTCTTATGCAATTGGAAATTATCTAATCTAACATTTGCAACGGTAGTTGCTTTTACAAGTCGATCAAAATTCGCAAAACTTATCCAGCCTTATTTTCTTTAACACCTGATCATCTGAATGATCTTTTATTTGAATGAACTTTCATTGATTGAATTTTCACTTGAATCAATTTTGAATAAAGACCAAATACGCGTCAAAGAGACCTGTATTATTCGCGAAATATCCGAATACCTGTCTGTTAACAATGGCTGATTATTATAAATACCTGTGATAAGAAATTTCTTTGTAAATTACCAATCGATTCAATTTATGTTCAGTTTTCGTGACTTACCTGAAACAGAAAAGAAAATTCGAATTAGTGACAGAGAGTAACAGTTTTAATTTCTAGGTAGGTAATTTATTATGCGGATCCACGATTCGCAGTTTAGGAAAGAATACAGCAGTAGATAAACGGAAAAGTCATGTAATTGGCAAAATAAACGAAGGCAACGGTAAAAAATATTTTCACATATCAAGTTTCCCTACTACCATTCGCCAACACAATGGAATGATTCAGAAGCCATCTACGCTTCAAAAGGAGTCCATTTGAGGGGGCAGAGAGCTTCATAGAGTAAACGTTGCGTGAAAAATTCTGTGACACCTCAATAAAGAGGGTCACCGTCCCGACGAATCGCCACGTTACGTTTTACGTCCTCTCGCGTTAAGTGTAACGTCGTATTGAGCGCAATGAGGATCTAGGTCTAACGCTGTGTGCCAATTGTTACGTTGGCGCCTGCGAGACGCTCCCCTGTGCGAAATTAGCGTCGTTTCGCGGCATCCAGTAAACTATGTATGATTTTGATTTCGAAAATACGTAAACAGCAGAAAATAGAACTAGAGCATAAGAGATTATGCTCGAAGTCCTTCGAAGCCGGTAAGAAAATATCGTTACGAAGTAGACGGTTGAGTGTATGGTTAGGTCACTTCATACGGCTTTGTAGAGTGGCTCGACTCAAGAAATTTGAAAAGGACGAGGTGGATTTTAAAAGGATTAATTTTACTTGCAAAGGAAGATTGAAAAAGTGAGTAGTTTTGGGGTAACTAAGGCACCTAGATCAAGAGAACGTCATTCTTCAGATTTAGAGGAATTTCAGGAATAGAGGAATTTCAGGAATAGAGGAAATTTCAATTGTATAGAAACTGTCAGTTTCAGTTGTAAAGGCTCACATAAATGTTCATAATTAGTTTGGCAGTCAACGTGTTAATCTAGCCTTTAACTACCCAAAAAATGATCACTTTTTACCATTCTTCGATCGGTATAGAACTCAAATCCAACGCTGCCATTGTTGCTCGACTGATTAAACAGTATAAACTAAACAGTATAAACAACATTCCCCCTCCTAACTCGAGGTCCTAAAATCTCGATAATTCCCTGACGTCATTCCGATAATGCTACTGCTCCGATTTAAAATTCTCGATGAACGTTCCTTCATCTTTGCTCGCGGTGGCGACCTCGGGCATCCAGCGATGTGGGACACCGAGGCATCGCCTTGTCGATAAGAATATGCGAAGACCTTGACAGAGGCGACTCCTCCCACGAGTGACCAAGACAAGGGACGGTTCGTGCGTCGCATAACGACGCGGCTGCCGCGGTTTCTCCTGTCACCGTGTCGACTGGTCTAACCCGATTCAAACGAATTTCCCAGATGTTCGATACGATCGAATCGTTTCGACAGACGACACGGCGGTTGCATATGCTCGTGGCGCAACGCGCTTGAGAAATAATCCTAGAACAAACGGGCGAAAAAAGGAAGGCACGCGATTAATTCGACGCGTTCTCCAGCCACAATCGGTTGACTCTTGGGTGGAACACGTTTTCAATCATGATTTATGGTACCGAGATACCGAGATGGTACACAATCCTTATATTTCTGTTTTAGATAGTATTCTTTTGGTTCTAGATATTAAATGTCTTCTTCAGATACCATTTTTCCTGAAGTACCAGACTTCTACTCTGGGTACCACTGGACGTTACGTTACATTTCAGTTTTTAGGTTGTTCTTCTGTTTTCAGACATTAAATTTCATCTTCAAGTACCACATCTTTCGAGATACCTCACTTCTAACTTTAGGTGTTAAATATCTTTTTCGAAACCTATGCTTCTATTTCGGATACCGCTGTCCTGTTCGAAGACATGAAACGTTTCCTTCAGGTATTTCTCTTTGAATCCAGAATATAAACAAGAGATAGACCTGCGGGAGTAACGTATTGTACCTACAAGAAACGATCGATGTCTAAAATTGAGGATTAATACCTACGATAGTAGTACTCACAGTGTCCAGTCAAGAAAATGTTCTTTAGTGATCTGAAAATCGCGTTCAGTACTACACAAACGTATGGCATGTTTTAAATATTCTCGACTATGCAACCTCCGATATTCCAAAGGATCTACGAATACAAGAGAAAAAGAGAGCCGTGCAAAGAGAACTTCTCCGAAACCTAAGCCAGGCATCTCAGAAACAGAAGCCAGGGGCTCAAGAAAATTGTTGTTCCTGCGTTCCGTGCAATTACGCGACCGTGCTCTGCAATTCAATATTTCTCTTACAACCTGTCGCGCAAGCGTCCACCTGCCCGCGCATTCCGCGTGTATCAGCTACGAGATTAAAGCCATAGCCGCGATATCGCATCGCGTGTAACGTGGCTCGATCGCTTCGAACGCGAACCTACAAACCTGCGATATAATCGACTCTGGAGTGAAGTTAAAAAGAAGAAGAAATACAAAAAACGAAAAGAAAAAACGACGAAGGGGGGGGGGAAGGTGAGAAGAGAAAAATAACGCGTGTAAGCGTACGCGAAGGAGAAAGAGAAATATCGACATGCAAAGCAAAGGTGGCAGTCCAGCCGCCGGGGATTTGCCAATCATAACGTGATCGGTTATTGCTTGCCAGTCGGATTTCCAGGTGCATACCACGCCCTGGTACGTGCTCGCGAACCTTGAAAGACCAGCGACATTCCTTTTACAGGGCTGAACTGGAGCGTTCTCGCATAAAACGGCGCGCCGCGACGATGGAAACGTACGTTCGCGCGCGCACCGATCGTCGGTGAAATGCGCACGACGTTTCGCGCACCTCGTTCTCGTTAGCGGACAGGTGAGGTGTCCAGAGGACAAGGGGTATGTTGAGAACAAGTATAGTTAGTATAGGACATACTTTATAGGAACGTTTGTTGCTTGAAATTGAAGAGTGGGCGAAAATACGGAAGCACAGGGAGTCTGAGGAAGATACGTGGTGCTCGAGGAAGAAATGAAATGATTCAAAACAAAAAAAAAAATATTGGTACTCAAAGAAGTGTTAAACATAAAGAAGAAACCCGAAGTAGAACTATAATTCCTAAAATAGACGTGTGTTGCTTAAAATTGAAGAGCAGCAGCTAAAATAGAAGAATATTTCTAACAAGAACTCCAATTCCACAAATGGCACTAGGATGGTCTGGACGAGGAGCCATTCTGGCTCACGAGTTGAGCCATCTGTTTTAAAGTCACGGGTCACGATTGCTAGTAAGAAGGAACGTTCTCCTAACTCACATTAAAGGCGTCTCGCGATCAAAGAATTGAGAAGATAGAAGAAAGACGAAACGAGAAGATAGGTGCAATTACTTTGCCACCCAGTTGCGATGGAAAGATCGGAATTGATCATCGGGTGCGGTTTAGAACGAAGATAGAGTAACGTTTGGGGACATTAGAGCTGGAACTCCAGATTTGAAGTATAGGAAAGTTAGTTTAGGATGCATTTGGATAGTATTTTTGTTCTGAACATCTATCACACTCGATATATAATTTTCGAATTTCTTTTTTAAATGGTTTAAATTTTGGTAAATCAGTTGATGAAATATAACATTAATTAATTTTAAAAACAAATACTATCGAATGCACGGAAAACTGTTGCCTTAGTAAAACGAAATTAAAAATAATAGAGCAAGCGATAATAAATCTTAAGATACTGGGATAAAAAAAAAAAGTACACGGACTAAACAGCAACTAACAAGAAATTTAAGGTGTCGATAATTGTTTGTTCGATGTTTGGCTATGCAATTCGCGAGTTGATAATTCTGTGTACGCATCCCATGCGAAATGTCTAACACATCTCGAGAGTTCAGCGTTTCAACAGCTAATAGCTGACCTCCGAATGAATTATTCAGTTTACGTCTTCGGGTAGCGCCACCGTTCGAATTCAGTCCGAATTAATTCACGAATTTAGTACACGTCTCGCCGTAAACGTTTCGTTACCAACATTTTGTTGGGATTAATCGTTTGCGTCGTGTACGGACGCGAACCCAAAATCCAGAGGTGGAAACGTTTTAACGAAAGTTAAAGAAACAGTTTACGATAATTTGAAATTCTATTGGACAGTCTCGAATTGAAAACATTGATGAAAATTTCTAATTGAGATATGAAGAATAATAGAGTATTTTGTAATAGTAATGTCCTGTGTAAACAAAGCATAATGGAGCAAAAGAAATTGAATATTGGGAATTTCAATGAAATCAAAAATATCGAGAATTTCAATAAAATTGATAAACCAAGAATCACATTGAAATAAAAAGATTGAAAATATTTAAATGAAGAGTTTCGAAGGTCGTAAGTAAATCTGTACATTAAATGCGAAAATGTGCGTTCCTCGTGCCGTCAGTCGCGCATGATTAATTTGTCGCGTGACGCGCGGGGAATGGGATAGTAAGTTGAACACGAAACACAAAGGAACAGCAGGAAAAGAGAGACGAGGCTCGCAGCAGAAGAAAGTGGCTCGAAATCGGTGCACTAGGGCCTCTCGGCGAGGTCTTTTCATCGCTGGCCGATATTCGCCAGCCTTTAATTGGCCAGGCGATGTCGATGCCGTCGAGAAGGTAAGTCTTTCGCCTCGTGCACCGTATTTAGACTGTCGATTAATTATGCGCTCTTACCATACACGGTAGTCACCTGTTTCGAGCGCTCGTACACGCGCCTTTACGTCTTACTTCGGCTCGAGTGCTCTAAATCTATGGCCGCGCGTACGACGCCGTATACTTGACACCGTGCCAGGAGACACCATTCGAAAAACTTACGCGAAACTTTCTACAATTTTGAAGGTTAACGACACCCACGATCGTCCGCCGTTGCAGTTTCCCAGACTTCTTGGCAAACTTCTCTCTGCTTGAATATTTCAACTTTTCAGGGGCAGGAGGGACGGGGGAGGGGAAAATTTAAATATTCAACTATCGTAGAATTAACGGTATTTAAAATTATATCCGAGTAGTCAAGTGTTCGAATACTTCTTGACGGCTTTTTAACCTGAAGGCACGTTCGAATGTGCTATACTACACAGTGGTCCAAGAATGATATTCGAATATTAATATTCGTGGTGTGACGTTCGAATATTAGGATTACAAAAAATTATATTCCAAGAGTGATGTTCGAGCATGTGTAACCAAAGTTACAAAATTTTCGAAGAGCTATGGGAGAGGTGTTGTTTGAAAATTAATTCGTCGCGGAATTCTCAATCGAGAGGCAATATTCAAACACTCAAGGCCAACTCCAAATACAATAGCCCAGTAATGACCACTCGTAACCCGACGATGACTTGCGAAACGAACTCCATTAAGCAGCATTTCGAAGATTAATTTCGCCGGTGACAAACAAGTACAGTGCTATCGTCACACTGTCAACGATACATGCAAATTTTGCATTACTTAACGAGCACAGAATAAAAGGAATAATAACCGTAAGCTTTTGAACAATTGTCATTACTTCAGGCTATAATTTCAACATACGTTCAACTCTAGATACGAAAACCTGGCATGGCAGTAAACGTGACAGAAAGCACATTTGAAATAATTACCACCTTCTGTTTATACGAAAGTGTACAAGCCTCGAAACAATATTCGCTAGTTGCGATGCGAAAATAAGGATAGGGAACTCGTATCGCGTACTTGACCTTCTACACGAGTGGCATACGAAATGATGCACGCGATAAGGAAAAGTCGAGGAAAAGGCAACCTCGGGAAAAGTGAAAGCAAACGCGCGACGCGGTGATAAGAGCTGAAAAACTAACTGCAAGTGGGAAGTCCGGCGAACGATACAGGAATTGGAATCGTTCAAATTACATGTTACATTACCGTTGATAACAAGGTAATAAAGATAACGGGCAGGGGAAAAACAATGAAAACTCCAAGATCACGGAGAGAGGAGGAGGGTAAGCACGTAATACGCTGATAAGCTCGTGTACGTGCTCCGTGATTCTTTCATACTTATCAAATGAAATACCAGGGGCAGAGGTGGGTAAAATTATCTGGATGCAAAATTCGAGTAGCGAATAAAAGATAAAATAATGATACTCTAATAATAATATTCTTACTATTACATACAATCCATTGGTCAGTTTAAAATGTAGGTTTTGTTCGATAACAAGTAACGTCTGATTTATCAAACGAAATTATGTCTTCATTGATTTATTAATTTTTCCCTCTGTTTATGCCTTCGTGTGTTTCTTAATTTTGTCCTCCATTTGTCCACTTATTAAAGAGCCGAATAATTTCTATACGTAAGCATACAATTCCATAGAACTGAAAAATAGAAGAACGGAAACGAACACGAAAAAGAAATTCCGTTCTACCAAATTCTAAATTCGTTTTAATTTCGCTACCACCTTTGTATCCAATAAAAGAGCGCGTAACACAAAGTAACTATAAAGCTAACCTTTACCAAAGAAATGTATCAAACTAAGTAAAATAAAAGCCAAATTACCATGCACGGTATCCAAAGCGCGTAAAATAATTTCTTCCTCGAAAAATGCAAATATGAAATTCGAATTCAGCTGAAATTCTCGAAGAGACGAGAACGCAAACTCGTGCGCCCCGCGGTTCATCTCCAACGGCCAAGTAGCGTGTAAAGAAGGAAAACGCGCGAAAAGGGGGACAAGGCGTCGAGAAAAAACCTAAGTGGAAAATCTCTCGCGCGCGCGCGCGCGCTGGAAGCCGCACTTGACCCGCGATGCGCCCATAAAAAGGACAGAGGAGAAAAAGAAGAAAAAAAAAAGGGAAACGTCGACAAGAGTGGGGAAAGGTGGAAGGCGAAAAACGAGTGGGGGATGGAATACCGTGACGGTAGGCGCGGGCATTACGCTTTTGCGATGGAACGCGCGTCGTGAGCGCGCGTTTTAATGTCAAGGAAGGCGCACAACACGTTTTGCAACAATGCGAACGTGGGTTAACGGCGTTCTAGTACGGTGTCCTTTATGGTGGCCTGACCTCGAAAAAAGATTAACCCCTATCGCGACGAAAGCTTCCATATGTTGCTTCTTTAAATAGAAATATTCTTACTACGTACAATCCATTCGAGTCGGTTGAAAATTTTCAGACTCTACTACATACGTACGTGATCCGATGTGTCCGTCCACCAACGACACGTTCTACTGAATTCATTTCTGGGGCTACGTACGGAGGCTTCTGCTTTGGGAATTTATTTCGAAGAAATTAATGCGAGTCCCGACTGTACCTTTTACTAGACGATTGTGTACATCTTGAGGAGTACGCAAATTATTTTTTACATGTATATATATATGCTTCTGTTAAAAATGGCTCCGCACGCGGTTTGTTACAGACCTTTCAGAAGCTCTATCTGTTTCGAAGGGATTCGGGAATTAATTCCAAGGAACTGAATGGACATTCTGATTTTTCCTTTTACCTAATGATTATGTGCATCTTGAAGAATAAGAATGTTATTTTTGTATACATAGGTGCTAGTTTAAAATGGCTTCGCAGGTGCTTGGTAGAAAAACCGTTGTTAGAAAGATGAATTTACGCGCACACAGATTACTACTCCAGGCGTACTTTTATGAAATGTAATACGAACGTTACTCCTGGGATAAGCTACAACAATTATTCTTCCAAGGCTTGCAAAGAGTTGGGAACATAATGTGCCACATAAATAGAAATCAGAACTTCGCAACTGATTAATGAACCTAAGTAGGTTCATTAATCATTAATCATGCCAGGTAGACGAGTTTTTACTCCAACCGATAAAGAGGAGATTTCAACCGGAATCCTTGCCCTTTTCAGAAGCAGCGTTTCCATTTCACGTTGAAATTAGCTTTTGTTCGTAAGCTTCGGCGAAGGAAAAAAAAGATCTCGCTGCTGCCGCGCTCCGTTTCGCGTAGAGTGGGTAGCTTTTTGAATATTTCGCTGCTAAGAGTGCGATTTAAGCTAGGAGAATACCAGCTTCACCGGCAATATTTCCTGAACGAGACGAAGAGCGCAGCCTGTCCAAACTTTAAAATGAATTCTCATTTACAACGCCTTGGACCATAATTTCGTGAGCCATTTTCAAAGTATATACATATATACATATATATATAAAAAAAAAAAAACTTTGGTACTTTGAATAAATAGGATATTCGATAATATTCAATTTCGAGGGCAACTTATGAATTCTGAAATTGATTTGGTCGAAAGGTTGATAGAAAATTATTCAAATTTTGATTGCTCTGAATCTGAATGATCTGAAACTCCAAATCCACAGAATTTTAACGATCTAAAGGTCTAAATTCCTGGAATTTTAATCGTTTAAAATTCTATATCAAACCCTCCAAACTTTAAATCACCGACATGGTACACTGTTCCATTCGACCAACCAGTAACAGTCATGGCACAAATCGATTAGTTTAGTCGGCACGTCTAACCTAGATCAACAAATAACCTTCGATTAGGCGAACAGAAGATTGTCTCGTGTACGACAGGGGAATACTTTTCGCTCGAACAGCAAAGCGATACCTTGGAACTGTAAACACTAATCACGAGGAGGAATTAATCGACACGCAAGGAATCATACTCTCGGTAACGTTATTATTCAAAGCACTTAGACGAGCATCTCGCGTGATAACGATAGCAACGAGTGCCAGAAATAACTGATTCATAGAACCGTAATGTGCGAGATATCCAGCTATATAATGTCTCAAATTATAATTAACCATGTAATCAGTGTTTACTAAAGCGGGAGAATATTTCTTGAAAAGTCATTTGTTTGTACTAAACCGAACATACGATTCATGTTTGCTCAGAAATAACACGACACGTGCCGCGAGTCGATTCTATATAGCAGAGTAAAGCTCAAAGTTATAATAACGTGAAATTTTTCACTAAGCAAATGTTGAATTTAATTTATTTTCCCGAATGTGAATTTAATTTTTGATTGAATTTAAATTTATTTATTTACAAATCGATTCGTATAAATAATGATTTCGACTACTTCTGACGACCATAAACTGCCCGTTTCAAGCCTCCCACGATAGTCCGTGCCAGGATGTCCGGTTCACTGAGACAAATGTTTATCAACCGATAGTAGGGAATTCGAATAAGCGGTCAGTGGAACTTCCTCGTGTTCGACTGCGTATAAACTAAGACAAAACAGTCTACGACAAGCAGAAAAATATTATCGCCCCTATGTGGAAGCAATTAACATTAAAAATAACTTATCGATATAATTATTTCCCTATTGCTACGATTGAATGATTTTAAAAAGATGCTCGAACATCTAAGCTACGATTGAATAATTTTAAAAAGATGCTCGAACATCTAAGAGGGGTAGCTTGTGCCCTAACAGGCGCCTCTTAAACAGGATTGGATAGCAACACGTTTTCCAAATGAGACTTTCATTATTCTATAATAACATATAATTACTGAAGATTTCAGAATGACGCAGCCACAGATAACGAAGGTATACCTACTTCACATAGGATAAGCGAAAAAAGCGATACAAGTAAATGAATATTACGAGTGAAATATAATATTTCCCAACTCGTAATTGTATTCATATTCAAAACACACTACGTTTTAAAGGGACGAAGATTACAACTGAAGAAACTAAACCTATCTGAAGCAATATTGGTTCAACTATACTCTCACTTCTCCAACGGTAATTGTACCTCGAGAACCTCAATCATTCTCGATTCTCTAAAAAAAATCACCACTTGCAAGAAATTTCCACGGGGAGAAAAAATACGAACGTCGACGGAAGCAATTAGTTCTGTTTCCGGCTGACCACCCTGTATATGCTTCGTGCCCGCCGTTATGACATGTAAATCGATGGAAATTAATTCGCGAGTCTGTGGCGTTCGCTCGAACTAAACAAAGGAGAGCGAGAGAGAAAGGGGGACAGAAACAATTCTCGCGACCTAATTATCCGAGCACGATTGCGAACGATCCTCGAAATCGCGAAGCTCTGAGAGTCCCACGTGAAACCGGCTGCTTAACGGCCGTATCGCGATCGTAATAAGAGCGTTACACAACGTCGAGATACGACTCGCGATATTTTCGAGAAGCATAACCCAGTGCGCCCACGTCGATTCGCGCAGCGACAAGTGGCCCGTTTCGTTCGTGCATCTCGTAGTCTATTGTTTGCTATAGGTGAACCCGTGCTTTATCAGAGCCAGCTCTCTCCCTTCTGTCCCACCCTCTCCTCATCTTCGAGTTATTAGTCTAACGTGGGAGAAACGAGGGAGCCGCAGAAACGGATTCAGTGAGGATTCATCGCGGGCATTCTTGCCAATTTCTTTACACGGTGCGAGCGAATTTTTAACGAGTCGATTTTTTTTTGCAAAAATTCATTACGGGGAAAATTCTCCCATTTTTTCGAGAAATTCTTTGGGTTTACGCTGCGAACTATTCGAATGAGTCGTTGAATTTCTCAAAATCGGATGATTGCTATTCGAGTAGCCTCATTTGAATAACGACTATGGAATAAGACAATTTTTTACGATATTTGAGTAGTACAATTTGAGTACCATTACATGGAATTCATGTAGCACAGATGAAGCAGTGGTATTCGTGTAGTACCATTCGAATAGTGACGTACGAATATCGCTGTTCTAGTATCAATGTTCAGGTAGCATTATTTGAATGGTGGCATTCAAGTAATACTGTTCAAGTGGAAATATTAAAATAGCGATATTCAAGTAGCATTGTCCAATCAGAGATATGCAAACAGCGCTATTCAAGTAGCACTGTTCATATGTAAGAATGAATAAAAACATTATCCATCTCTACTTGAAGACACATTCAATGTGCCCGAAAACTGATATCTAATCTAAGCTAAAAATACAACATTGATAACCGTGAAATTCGTCACGAGTGAGAGCTTTTGCATATTCGCCACGAGTGGGAGCAATCGTCGATTTCGTCATCGACGATGTCGACGACCCAGCCTCGATTTCGACGGGCGATCGATGAGCGTTAAGCGCCACGGCAGCCGTGCGAAATTTAATTAAATCGCATTATCGGCCTGGTGAAAGGTGAGCGCGCTCACGTGAAATATTACGCCCATGGACGACGCGCAATGTCAAGTTGCGAACGTGATTCCCCGTGAAAAACTGGCCTCGAGTGATTTTTAACGACACCGTCCAGAGGAACGACCTCCCGATTACGATTGATCGTTCATCGATTTATGTAATTTTTAAGCGTGCTCGATTCCAAATGGGGAAACTTTAGTAGCTCGGTATGTTTACGAAAAGTCGGCTACTTTCTTTTTTTTTATGGAACAAGATTGCACTTCTATTTGTCGATCTGTGGATGGGATTTTTTGAAAAAGGTGGCCAAGAAATGAATAATTAAGATTTCTGAATTTGTGAAAATGATTTTTATGCAAAATGGGCGAGTACGTTCTGTTGTGCACATGTAACAAAGTTCCGCGAGAGTGAGTGCAAATATATGTTTCGAATTTTGATTGTTGAAGTATTTTATTGCATATTCGAAGTTTGTACAGGAATTCGATGAATTACCTACGTTGGCAAACCCGCAAATACGAGAGTTAAATACGGTACATGCGTTTGAAAGTTCTTCCAACCAAATTTGAAACGATTATTCACACGTACGTTTAAGTGAATATAGCGTGACCATATTCAAACATTTGCCAACTGTAAAAGCTTCGAAACAGAACTTTTAATTCCCGACTTTTGTGCTCGAATTTCCACTGGTCCATGTTTCTCTGACACGGTTATCTTCGATTCTGGCTAACCACGCCAGTCACCACGTGGTCACGCGTGCCACGCATGAACGATTTGGACATGATAAGAGCACCACCATCATCATGTTTAAAAAAACAGACCTCGCCTCTCGTTTGTCTTTTAAACACAATTGAAAACATTAATAAAATAAAATCTTCCGAACAATTTTTAGATAAAACTGAAATTTACAAAAATCACAACGAAATACTCGCAGCACGCGTTTTGATCAGAATAGATAGGGCGTTAAAAAAAATGATACTGAAAATAAGGGGACAATAACGCAAAAACCACAAAGCATTGACGAATTGCCAAAAATTGCAACACCTGGCGCAAACAAAAATTGTTGGATGTTTGCCAGCTCCTATTTCGTGAAAATTATCACAAATTAGCCGGAATTCCGCTTCCTCGATTCGCTATTTTATTACACTTGAACCGTGAAATTTAATCCCATGGTCAGGCACGGGTTAGGCGAACGTCAAAATTGCTACCTTTTGCTAACTCTAGAAGATTTCGTATCTCGAGAATTGATTTGTCAGCAACTAAATAGACGACCTTGGAGTAAATTTGTCTTTTTTGGATTATACAAAATAGTGGCACTGAAGGAGTAGTATTCGAACAATTAGGGATAACGCAATTTTTTATAACAACTCTTATAATAGAGAATTAATTTGACAAATTAATTTGTTCCTTCCCTTTTAATTACAAAGATACAGTTACACGTATAATAGGTTTATCTTGGCCTCGATAGTTTCAGTGCTAGAAGCAATGCCAATCTTCACGAATTAAAAGGAAAATAATTTAAACGTCGATAGACTAAATAACTGGCTACCTACTAAAATGTCGTTCACAATCGTCTTACTCGTGCTATCAATCTCCTTAATAAATAAAATGATCCTCCAATCGCTCTTCTTCGCGTCAACACGCGGCGCACATTCGCCGGTAATCTCCCGGCAACTTTGTATATATTTCCTTCCATCAACTCTAGGACTCCAGGCAATCGTCGCGGAACCGAGTTGGCAAATTACAATTGCAAGCAAGAAAGTTCAACAACGTACAACAAAGTCAAAGAAAGGAGGAAGCGTGCGAGTGAAAGGCTCGAGAAATTCGAGGCTCGTGGTTTCGACGATATCGTACGCGAGCCGTTTTCCATTGCGATGCAAGTTTAAAAAAAACGAGGAAAAATAAAGAAAAAGATGAAGGTAACAAGATCGATAACATTGTATCAGAACGCTGGGATAAGATAGAAGGAAGTGAAAGGTAGAAATAAAATTGGAGCGTTTGGCAGGAATTGCAACTTGCAGCTTCGTTAACGATGACTATCTTTGCCTCGAAGAGATCGGATCTGATTCGAGGAAGAACTGCGCGAATAATGAAAAAATCAAGATGAGAAGATCAAGTTTTCGCTTGATTTCTTCTTTAATTCAATTTTCAAAAATTTCAAAATTTTCGAAAATTTCTAATAAAAAAAGAACCAAGCTACAATCATGGATGGATTTTACTACAGAAAACTACCAAAAATAAACGACAAAATGATCCGGATAAGAAAGGGGAAAGTAAAAGTTGCGATCGAAGCCATCGGCTGAAATTGCAAGTCGAATCTCAATTAACCTCTGACTCGTTATAGATCGAAAACGAAACGATAAAAGCGATTCGAGACAATGCGTCGCAGCCGGAGCGAATTATCTGGGAAAAAATGGCATGTCGAAAGCAGGAAGTGTCCAGAGGGACGAGTGAAAGGCGTGATTGGAAAATTCAGAGGCGAGATTATTGCTCGATCGTCGACGCACGTGCTCGTCCGTATCGCGTCGCGACGCGTCACGTAACGACGCTTATCGCGTTGTTTGCTAATAGAACGAAACTCTCCGCCTGCGCTTAGGCGAATGCGTAATTTCGAAAGATTTCGAGAATCGTAGTACATTTTGTCAAGTTTTCATTTTAAATCATATTTGACTAATAATCAATTAATATACCAAATTTATTTTAAAAATCCCAGGTAGCCACAAACTTCTGAGTAGCAGTTTATGTGAAAATAGAATTAATTTTGTATTCTTTTATATATAAAATGTTGAACGAAAATTAATTTTTGGACGCATATTCCGAATAGTTTTGAAGGCTAGTGTACGCTAATTAAGTGTTTTCCGTCATAATTGGATACGATCGCGTTTATGTAACTGCGTTAGGTTTTGTAACTTGTGTTGCACTTCCTTCCCCCTGTGTTCTTTCCTCCGCTTGTCATAATGTAATAAAGTCGTTATCATTATCGAGCTTCTTAGGGTAAACATGCTCGGAATAGGGAAGTCGGTTTCATAATACTTAAGCAGACACGTTTCAATAATTTCATTAGGGTCACCAGCTCTCGAAAGTTTTGCGTCCTTCGAATTTAAACTATATTTTCTTGACAACGATGACAGACTTGTAATTAGACTTGATAATGTATTTTGAAGAATTTATTTTACTAATATACAATCCACGAGTCAGGGATGAAAAGTATGACAGTAATGAGAAATTATTAAATATACTATCTTTAGCAATAACGTTTGAAACGCCAAGGAGAAATAATTAGAGTACTCGATGATAAAAGGCATTGAAATACGGATAAAATTCGATTCTACAATTCTTCCCTACATTCCAATTTAATCGAAACGAAGAACTGAAACTCGCGTTGAGAGTTCAAATTGAGTTACTGCCACAACGAACAAAGCAAACATAGTTATACCCGAGGCCTTTGTATTCGTTTCACAATTGTATTAATTCCACCCCCTCGCGATATCATACAAAAGCCTATGCAAGTCGAGGAAACAAAATACCCATGTATTTATCTAAATATAATATTTTGTTTAAATTATCTTAAATATAATAATTCTGTGTCTTTACATTTACATAATTACTTATACCTCTAGCTTAAATAGAAATATTTACTGGCCACTTTGTGTAGTTAGACTCCTTGTTAGAGTACCACCCCTCATAGTAACAAACAGTTTTACAACCATATATGGTCTCTTGGTACGTGCGACTATGGAAAAATTAAAAATTGAATCCTTTCTCTTTCTAAATGGTAAGTTCACCTTGGAAAGGCACAGAGTGAATCTCTACGTCTAATAATTTAACAATTGTACAAAAACTCATGAAAGACGATTTGCACGATCGATCTCAGTGGTCTCGCGAATGTTCCAAATTCGCCAGACCGTCCAAAATATTAAATCGTCGCTATTCGTCAACGAGTTAAAAACAGGAAACTGTTCGCATCGTGCATGAGCCGTCGGACAGTCGAACAAAAGTCCGAAGTCTCGACGAGTCCGCGCCGGATTACATCGAAGCGACACGACTCGTAACCTTCAACACCGTGGCGACGGGTGAACGCAAGCACAAACATGGAAAATTAAATACCGTGGTACGAGAATAATACAATTTAACGGCGAACACAGCAGCGGGCGAAGACGTAAAAGTGCGCACCCTGTGGGGATTACACTGGCACAGAGAGAGGAACAGCCTGTTGCACTATCTACCGCCACGGAACACGCAACGGTTTGCCCTAGGTCGCGTCTCTCGAACGCGTGTATTCTCGAACGGGATTTCGTAATCGTTCTAACAATACCGCGATCAATCGGCCGTCAAACAAGAAATCTGCCCCGCGACGAAAATGGGCCAAATATCATTCGCGAATAACGAAGACAAATTTTACATTCGCAAGATTACACTCACGTTTCATTTCTATTCTTTCGCTTTTTTTTTTTTTTTAAATATTCGTGCTTCGTAATGGACACCTACGCGAGACTCTGGAACGGTCAATCGAATGAATCGCACATTTTGATTCGTCAGCCGTGAATAGAATTCGTCCAGTTCTGCTTCGTCGTAATGGAAGAAAGCGGTGTTTGTGTCGAATCATCGGAATGTAAATTATAGAATGGAATCGTTGTTTCAGGTTGAACGAACCGAAGCTCGTTTGAATAACTAATCGAAGTGAGAATACATCGCTATATGAGGTGTTTTCATTCGTCATCTATTATTCGAGGAAAATATTCCTCGTTTCTGGCCCGAAGCCAGCGGATGTGTCTAATTGCGAGCGATAGAGAATATTGACGATCTCGAATAAAGTTTTATTCTTACAAAGTGAGATATAATTCGATTGCGTAATTCAAACTGTAATTTTGTTTCGACGAGTAACGGCATCGAATGTTACTCGTTTCTTTTATTTCCATTAGAATTTTGTTCGTTACTGTTTCACGGTAACAGTTATGCGTTGGTCGTGCGTCATGAATGAATTTATGTCAACGCGAATAACTTCGATCACTTAACCGCGATCTTGCTGTGATCGGTATCGCGAACAACCTGTTGACTGCGTAATTAAGCGCGTTACGCGTTAGGCACTATCGTTAACCTTAGCAAATCCGCTTGACATTCCCAGGCTGCATCACGATCGAACCACCGACACAAATTAAATAATCTAATCTCCCCGTGTGTCCATAATTAAAAAGTGACTCGACGAACGTCCCATCGCGATCTATCGCGACCTGGTACGATATATTGTGTCCTGTTACTTATTTATTCCAATGACGATGCATGGAGATCATGGAATAATAATTTTGATCTTTGTATTTTAAAAATAATTTTTCTACCAGAATACGAAAATTAAAGCATAATAATGAGTGAAATGTTTGTGATACAACAATAATTTCCCTACATGGAAAATGATTATATTAATTTATATTATTATATTCGCGCAATTATCTTTCCGTGTATGGTCTGCACGAGCGGTACCTTAAAATATTACTTACTTGAATCGCAACTAAGTTAACTACGAGTGGACACCATGTGGTGTTAACGAAAACTACTAACAGCCAAGAGTGGCCAGAAGATTAAAGTGTTCCATTATGTTTCACCGTGTTACAGGAGAAAGAACAATTTCGTACGTTTCTCGGAGTACCGCGGGAAATTTAATATCGTGTAAATTGTATCGTTGCAAGAGTAGAAATATACTCGAAATATATATCTCGACGTTCGGGGGATACAAGTAACAAATCTAATAATAATAATTCAGAAGTAATCTTACTTCATGTATTTATCCCGTCAATTAACGACACTTAATTTTCATAAAAATTTCCCTGATAAAATCTTGACTACAAACGAATAGTATCAAATGCAAGTTCAATTTATTATACGCTACTCTTTGTTCCACCTGAAAGTAGTATTTATTGCACCAAGGACGCGCGGATACTTTCACGCACTCCTAATATAGAACTCATAACTCGGCTCGCGGAACTATAGCGAGAGGAAAAGATGAGGATTGTGTGCAACGATCATAAATGCGAGAAGATTTGCCTCGAGAACGGGAGCATAAATATCTGGGATTGCGAATGCTTCCTGTTTCGGTCGCTTCGCAGCCGTTTATCCCGATATGATTCAAACAACGAATCGGCTCGCTTCGTTTCAAACGATTATTATTGGTTCACCACCTGGAATGTATGTGTAACGTTTGCCAAGATATCCAATACACTTTCGAAGATCCAACGCGCTATTATAAGTTGCATATTCGTACAGAAACATCAACTATAACTCTTGCATTTCTATCGCTACTATTATTATCGAAGGTCTTACCCTCTTGAGAGGTGAATTTTAAATGGATTTTTCTTCACTACTCGAATACACTGACTTTAGAATGCCGCATTTTTTGATTCTAAAAAGTATTGTGATTGTATGTAATGGACATTATGACATTAAAGCTAACGTAACACATACGTATCAATATCCTTCAAGAGGAAAGATATTGCCGAATGTTTTTAAATTTATTAACCGATGAATCGAACAATTTTTAACTTATTTCAATTTAATTAATTTTGAAATCGATGTGAGCCGATCCAATTGTTTAGTCGAATAAGGACTTGCTATTTCTGGCAAACAGTATCAAAGCGAAAGCAAAACAGAAAGACAGAGAAAAGTGGTTGATCGACGAATAAAAAGGAGAAAGAAAATACCCTCGCAAGAAATAGAGCGGATTAGAACTTCATTATCCTGAATTATTACGGATGCAATTAGCAACAGGCTTCTTACGTCGTATTGTACTGAATATTCTAATCCTGCACACCGTATACGTATATCAATGTCGGAAATACTAAATTATTATCACATCGGCTCCTGGTAATTCAAATGATGAATGTGGTATATTATTTTAGATCTGATTACTATTCTACAATATGACGTAAATTCCGTTCGCTTTATCTAAATGTAACACGTCGAATCACTATAGTTCGAAATATCAATAAGAATGTGTCCCTTCCGTTACCAATGAACTAATCTAAACGACGCAATTCGCAATCAAATATTCTCGGAACACAATTGCGTTTGAAGTACAAACCAAGGAGCGCGAAATGTAAACATGGTTTCATCCACGGTTCTAAGAATTTGAGCAAATGCTTGGCCTTGAACGGTTTGAAATTTCCCGGAACGTAACGTTATGATTGCGAAGGACTATTGTGCGCGACAATTTCACCTCGAGAGAAAACAATTTTCCGATAATTAATGTGGTACGCTGAACTCGCTACTACAATATCGATTCAACGATATTTTCTATTACAAATTGAATAATTGAAATTATTTTTGTATTATTTAAATGACTACAGGGTATTGGAGACGTTTCAGAATAATCAAACTCGGATATAATTACCATCAAGGGACAAAACTTGATTTGCTATAATTCTTATTAATTATATTAGCGAGTTAAACGTACTTTCCACGAAAAAGAACGTAAAGTAACTCGATAGTGGGTGCAGAACTCAATTCCAAGTTCATTCCAATTTATAATACACTCGTAGATTAATATTATGTTTATACCTTGAAGAAGACCTACAAAAGTCGAATACGTTACAGCTAAATACATAACACTTGATTCGACCAGAACCAATCACGTGTCGCTGCTTCTCGATAAGAACTCGTCAATTAAATTATTAAAAAGAACCGATACATCCACGTAGTCCTGCATTATTTACACTAACACGAATGAAATAAATGAAAGTACAATATCTACGCAATAATTCTGCCCTCTAGTTGAAACGTTCGATAATTAATTGCTTGAAAGATATTTCCGTTGAACAATTTCTGCTTAGCCATCGTGTTACTTTTACTTTGAATTTCACTCAGCTGTGCTGTTACGTTTCCGCTGGAACAAAGAACGCAGGGGAAAAAGGGCGGAAAAAAGGTATTTACAGTCACGGCGAAAGGAAGAAAAGGACTCCGAAAGGTCGCGCTCCTGCTCGAGCGATACACGTTCTAGAAAGAGCTGATCGTGTATCCGCGTTCACGGACACGTATATATGTATAGTCTTCGTTTTCAAATTACCATCGTCAAAGTAAACGCGAGCAGCATCGACACTCGAACGTGGAAAAAAGAACAGTTTCGAAAGGAGCGCGACACTGAAAATTCGAATCGGCGACGCCTCGTTGGAATACCGCGAGCTACACAATTTTCTAGAAACTTCTAGTTACGCGGCGCACGAGCGTCGGCGTCGCGTCGCTGCCTCTCTGCGAACGTTCTCGAAGCTCGAACGTGGTCGACGCTGTAACGAACGGATCGCTGGGCTCCAAATCGATAGGCAGATGTACAAAGTTGAGCAAAAAGTTCGTTCGGTGTGTAACGCGTAAATGAAAAGCGATTTCTCTTAGGCAAGGAAACATCTGTATTTAATAACACAGATATTCTCCATTTCGTTCCATGATCTTTCCCTAAACAATTGATCCAAGTTATGTTTAGCAACCCCTTCAGAATTGGAGCTCTTTTTCCACTTGGCGAATTTTGTAAAAGTCAGAGATGAAAATCGGAAAATTCTTAAAAGTTTGTTGTTCGATAATAAAATTAAGCGTTCGCTGTGAAGTGATTTTAAACAATAGACAATCGAAGTGAAGTTAGTAAACAGAACGAACTTTTTTGCAAACTTCATAATAACGATGAAAATAATCAGATAACATACTCGGTAATATCGATACGCATCGATTCCCAACTATCGCGTTCAAGTATTGAACAAGTATCGAAATGGTAACGATAAGACAGACTTGTTGATGCTTCGAAAATTGTATCGATATAATTCAAAATACTCCCGTATACGAGGCAACGGTGTAACTGATACGATATCGTGGTTGGGCAGTAGTAAAATAAATTTTGGTAAAAGTTTATTTCGATAATAGTTATGTAGATAACTACGAATTACGACGATCCAGCAACTTTTACATATTTGAACAGTTGGTTTGCTCGTCCATAAATAAATAAATAATCGCGCGAATTTGAAGCGATTTATGATGTGTGATATGTACAGCATAAAAGAAAAAAAACGACGTAAACGACGTAAAAAAGTATGTAAACGACACGTTCGCTTGGCAAAAGCAAGGAGTGGGGGGAAATACGACAGCAAGACAGCTGTTTTCTAATGAGGAATCAGCTGAGAAAGGTCGAGAAACGAAATATTCATTATCTATCGATTGACACGGGCCGAAACACCATCAGTTTGTTTGATTTCCGATGAGAATTGTAAGCAGGTATCAAACTAGTTGTAATCGATACGCATCGACACGACAGTCGCGTGTCTCCAGAACTCCAAAACCGTTTCTAATCGTTCCCTAGATGAACCGATACGCGAGACTCGATGTCTAACGTCAATGTATCGATAATATTTACACAATTCTCGGACCGATCACTGAAGGTAGTTTTCGAACGCTACCATATGGAGCAACGACGGTAAACAGCGTACAGAGGGCCGACGTTAGAACCACCAGCGCCACCATGCCTCTACTAATTCGGCCGCCCTCCTATGTAACTGGTGTTACAAAATAAAAATAAACGAAGTCTGCGTACTCGAATTCCCAGCAATACGCATCGATATAACAATCGATATGCAACGATATAATACAATGCAAAGTACTGCCACGAGTAGTACAGTTACTCCAAAAGTATACCTTGCCTGCTTCTAAACCAGAGAAGCTCGTTAAAGCTAAACCTAAGATATGATAATCCTTCATTTCATGCGTACATTTTTCATGTACGCGATTCACTATTCGCATCGTTCGATTGATCGTAAAGTCGGCCCTGACAGCCTATGTATAACGTTCGTGTACTCACATCGTGTAAGAGCCTCTTCTCGATGTCGTCGGGACGCGGTAACACGTCACGTCTCACAAGCGTTGATCACCGGTGTAGAAGCACGGTTACATGTATCCGATCCCAGCGTTCTCCTGTGTCCACTGTATGATCTGCCCTCGCATACGATGCTCGTCCGGCACCGGCACGTGACGTTTCGACCGGCTACCGAACCGAACCGAACCAGAGAACAGAATCGACGAGAAGCAACGTTTAATTACGTTCCTCGGCGGTTAGTCTCACGCTCGACGGTTGCACTGCACGAAATCGTCACAAACAGACGCGTTTCGTGATAGCTCTTCTCGATAGCGACCACCAACAATAAACTTCTTAGTGATGGACGAGATTGGCTGCTGCCCGTCGTCGTTGGACGGGCAGACGCGAACGAATCGTATCGAAGTTGCCTGTTTCCGATCGACTTCGATCCTACGTGTTCATCGTCGTAACCGTCTCGATGTAGATGGTAAACACACAAGGTCGAGCGGGGAATATACGAACGTACCGTTGCCGATCAGTTACGGACCGACGACGAAGAGAAAAACGTTACGAATCAACGGGGACCGGTTTACACGTCGACGACTGAGAGAACAAGTCGCCGCGGCGAACCAATTGACACTGACAGCGGCGTTCAACTCGAGCGCGCACGCACTCTGGCTTCCCCCACTCGCGCCACCTTCCCTCTTACCGTGAACACCTTCCCCTTCTACGTGACGTACCCCTTCCCCCCACGCTTCGTTCGACCCGGCAAACGCTCGCGAACGTCATCGACGCGACGCTGCTCATCCCTCTCGGCGTCGCGACGTTTCCACGCGCTCCTGAATCACGACTCGACTCGATTTTGACGTGCAAGCGTTTGCGCGCCGCCACGAAAAGCACCGAGGTACACGCCGGCCGGCGGAATGACAGCTTACGCAAGCGTCACTCGGATATTTTTAAGCCCACGGATTCCCCGCGAATTCTCGCGCCGATAATGGAGACGTTTGCCCGCGATTTTCCACCGACCGAATTCCCGCCTCATGCATCATGGACGTTCGCGCTAAAGATTATTTTCCCTTGATTTTACTCGTTTTGAAAAACTCTTTACAATATGTTGACTCTCGTATGGCCTGAATTATCCTTATAGAATCATGTTTTAACGTACTCTAACGCTGAAACCTAATATTTTATTTCGCAGTTATAAAATTACTCCAACGCCGAAGCTCAATATTTTCCTGTTTCCGTGTTGTTCTCAGCGTTTCCCGACATCTAGAACTGTCTATAGACGCCTATAACAGCTCCCGCAGCCTATAGGCGATCGTTCTCTAACAATCAGTTAAATATTTCCACATCGATGAAACTTTTGAAGAGTTGTCGCCCTACTTTTCCACGCTCCTTGCGGCGATAGGGAATTTTCTAGACCGATGCCCTACGCCAGTGATTCTTAACCACCGTGCCGTGAAGATATCGCCACTGTGTCGTGGATGTTTTGCGAAGGATCTCGCATAAATTTTTCATCTTAACAGCTTTAAAAACTGTTGCTGCGTAATTTAACGTGGGATCATATTTATCGAATTTACCAAACGAATTTCATTTCATTTTTCTTGATTTGCCGACTCGAAGACTCGGAACGTTTCAAATAATTTCATATTTAAATTGATTTTTGTCTTGTACCAAGTTTTAGCCAATATTACATTTACACTTATACTACATATTTATGCTTCTTTCGAATCAAATTTTCCTCTTCCAGTGAATGTATATTTTAGAAGCAATTAATTTCTGAATTCCTCTCGTTACAATTATTCACGATAAAGAACTGGCCTTTTTCTCCTCTAAATTATTCGAGTACAAGGCGACTAATAATTCTCTAAAAGCGGCCTTAGCTTAAAAAGGTGAAGAATCATTGGTGTACGCTGTCTGTGAGCGGTTCTTCCGGCAGTGAATGCTCTTCATGCAAAAATCCATTCCGGGGTGCACGCGGAAAAAGGAAGACGGTAATTAATGCAATTAAGATGCAACGTGGCAGACAGGCGCCCCAAGAGTGCATCGAGATACACACGCACGCGAAGAATGTTACGACGCGAATGAAATTCAACACGCAGAGACGAACGTTCTCCCGGTGTTTCCATAACGTGTGCATAACATTTTCATAATATTCACGTACGATAAACGTTAACAGGTCTGGCGTACACTCGGTGTTCCCCGCTACGCCTTTATCGCGTAAAAACCGTAACGAACGTAAATAGCCGCTGGATTCAATTAGCTGGTTATGAAAACGTGGATAATCGACACTTAGCAAATTAGAGACGACGGAAAACGGTTTCGTATCTACGATCAGGGATGCGTGTTACGACTTGAGAGTCTCGATATCGGAAATTTTATTCGAGGAATGAATAAGCACACTTTTTGTAACGATTATTCTACATTCAGGTTTCACTCGTTCAACGTGAAATATAATTTCTAACTAACGTTTAACTCCGGAGGAATGTTGACTTTCGTTAATTTATCATTAACACAAAGCAAACGGTCCTTTGAGTGGTAGATGGCAGGCTACGCGCATTCGATAGAAAAATACGTCAGCTGAGTTCCAAAGACATTTTTAGGTCAAGCAGTTATTGCAGGTTACTGACTCTGGTCGTTAGTTTCATGTCGTGGTGTTGGTTGCTATGTAGCTTTTAAATGGAAACCGCGGTTTGTCTATTCTTGGTTCCCGTCGTCGATACTCGCAGAGGCATAAGATTCCACGCGCTTCTACAGTCTATCGTTGTAACTCGACGGTACAATCCTACTGGTTGTTATTCTGCGTAAACAAATGAAACGAAAATGTCGAATAAAATTTCTTCGTACGAGGCTCTGTTTTCGAGGAAAACAATATCGAACATTCCTCGAATAACCACGCGATCTTTGGCTTACGTGTCTGTCTATTACTAGTCATTTCTACTTGATCTCTATCATTGCCAACCACATAGACGGATAACGCACTCTTTCAACTGAATTGACGAATAATATATGATCTTTAAGATTGCAATATTTACTGTCAAAGGCTAAAGATGTTTATCGACTTATTCCTGGCGAAAAAGTTTATCCAAATGTAAAGTAACACATCTCAGTTTGTATGAAACGTTACATCTGAAACTATTTCATTAAAACAATATGCACCTGATTAAATTTTTCCACGCATGGTATACATCCCTTAATTTTCATCTATATCCAATTATTCTTCCATGGTATAAAAAGATCCTCAATTTTCAGTAAAAATTAAAAATCCCCTCGACAAACGAACGTTTTGAAATACGCAAATATTTTCTGGGACAGCGTAATATACCAATTGGTTACATTTCACCCGACACAGATTGTTCATACGGGCAATTAAAATACCGCGATCCGTCGCGCACTTTTTCCTCCATAAACTTCCATGTGTCACTCGATCGTTAAGCGTATTCAGGTTCCCGTCGGAGGGATGCAAAAAGTTACTCTTAATTGGAACAACCGCGAGCTTACAACATTCCGAACGGCGGCCAGTTTCCTGCGGGAAGGTCACTTCCCTAGCTTCATTTGAATTTTCAATTGGTGGACCGATTAACCCGAAGATATCGTATTTATCTCGGCGGGCAACGAGTACAGGTGCGTCCCAGGTGAAACACGGAGCGCGTAAATTTCGCGCGAAACTGGTCGTTTCAGCGGCGAAGATGTCGCTGGTATCCGCGATAACGAGCGTACCTCCAATTAAGGGAAAGGAAAATCGAAGCGCGGTAACGAACGAACGCATCTTTCATCCGTTAACGATAGGCTTGGTCTTGGAGTCCTGTAAGACTTTCTTAAGAGAACTTCTAACTTAGTGGGAGAAAGTTTTTTATCCTGAGAATTTTATTTTTAAATACTATCAATAACTACTGTTAAGAGAGATCTTCAATTTGTTCGGATATACTTCGAACATACAGAGTGATAGATTTTCGATGTCCAAATTTTTGAAGCACTATAAAGTCTTTCTGGAATCTAGGGACTGATCGTTGGCCGAATTGCATTTGTGGATGCCCATCAGAAATTCTTTCGGGAAGCCACCTTCTTTAAATTTCATTAGCTATGACCACAAGAATACTTTCCACGACATACCAGCAGCAAATACAACGTGAGATAAATATAAGAAATCTACCCTTTCAATGGATCCGCAGCTGCGAAACAAAGAAGCAAATAATTCATAGCACACTTACTCCGAATACCAAAAACACCCGGACATCTGTTAAAAGAGAAACTCCCCTCTAGTCGCAATTCGCCCAGATTGCTTTCCAAAACGAAACGTGATGGGTAATGGACAACTGGAGAGAGGGTCGAAAAATAGGAAACCGACGATGGAGAGAAATCCTCGAGGAAATCAAGCTGCAATATGCTGGAAACGTGCGCTTTGTCGGAGCGCAGCGCGAGAACAACGAAAGAGCAACGAATGGCGGTGCATCGTGCTCGGGAGCACGAGCGAAGTGAAGGTGTCGATGACGTAATATGCAGCAACCACGGATACCTGTGGCGAAGTGGGGTGGCTCGTGACGGTAAAGGTGATCATCGCGGTGGGGGGAAAAGTATAATCACGTGAGACGGTGGTACAGAGTGGGGCATGCACATGCGCAGACCGACCATCGCTAACGGCGACCGTCAAGGACGTTTCGCGCTAGTCGTGACGGTCTGCACGTCAGACAGAGAAAGAGAGATTAGGAATTACTCGAATAGTTTGGGACATACTTGTACGAGTGTAAAATAATTATTCCGTTGCATTCGTTTCGAGATGGGTTAGCAACTGTACTCTTAAAACGGTACGTATACTATTTCGACGTAGTGAAAAATTGTGTTTTGCTTCTCGCTCGTCGAAGTTAAATGTGGTCTATTTAACATGACGAAATAAGAATCGAATTGTCCGACTGATTGTGAGTTTGTTGACAATCGTAGATTCGATTGGTAGCTTTATTTTGAAGAGAGTAATTCGTACCATTACGTGGTTCAAGATAAAATGGAATTTAAAGGTCTCTGTTCAAAGAACAAATTACTAATAAAGATATTCGTGAAATAAAAAGAAAATATACATGTACTGTATTACGTAAACCGTTGGTTAGATAATTGACCGAACAGTTGTGAAAAAAATACAAAATGTTGAAACAATGACTGGTTTTGGATTTCCCTTCAAGTATTTGAAAAGTGCTCCCCGTATAGCGAGTAGATTGTGAACCATATGCTGTAGTAGATCGCGCTTAATCGTTATTATGTCGGCGTTGTGTTCGGGCGCTGTGTATTAGAAATTAGCTTTTAGTGAAACTTGGAGCATTCGGAAAAATATTGAGCTCGGTCGTGCCTTAGAAAGTAAACGGTTGAAAAAAGCTCGAGGCACTCTTGCTATGTTATAACCATCGTGACCGATGGTATTAGAGCTATCGCATGCATAGACCTCGACTGATGGATCGGTCAGTGGCACCGTAAGGGTCAAATCGACATTCTGCGAAACACATGAATTCACCTACGAGAAAAACTTTCGAACAGTTCAACTTGTCGAATATGCCGCAGGTAATAATAATCGCGCAACAAACTTGAGAAAAAAAGAACGCGTGTTTAAAAGCGAATAATTCTTCGTTTAAATCCGTTGAAAACGCGCTATTATTTAATTCTACAGTTCAATTTCTTGAGTCAGAATCTTAATATGGGCAAGAATGTTGCCCAAAAAGACAAGGATGGAACACGATTGGCTAGAGAATACGGTACGCAAACTAGAGTGTAAGTCAAATGGCGGAGAGAGCTAGCGATCGGGACAAAAGTGAGCGAGTGAGACACAGTGAGGCAGAGCAAGAAACTTGCTTGAAGCTATGGCGGGAAAGAGAGGTCAAACACGACGTACGCGGATGGAAGAGAGAGAATGCAACCAAAGCGTTGCATGTGCGAATAAGCGAGAGCGAGAGCGAATGCAAGCGCACGATCGAGACGGAAGACAACATCAGACCACCGAGACAGAGAAAGTGATAGCGTTACAGCAGTGGTTCTTAACCTTTCCAAACTCATGATTAGTAGAAGAACTCAGGTATTAGAAGAAGATTCTCAATATTTACACACTCGTGGCACGGGTTAAAGAAAAGAAAACCTGTCGCAGTTATAAATTGATAGTGATTACAGTAATACGATCTTTTCCAGCATTCATTTTTTTAGAATCTATTCAGAAATATCTAATAACATGGAATGAAAAATATAAAATTAAAATTAATTCTAAATTAAGGTATAAAAATATAACATTAACGCGATGAAGTATAGGAATTATCAATTACTGGTGAAAGAGATACGAAATATTTTGTGGATCTATGGACAAGTGACTGCATATTTGCAGCTGGGTACTCAGAGGGTTAAGAATCACTGTTAGAGACTGCATAGGCAGAGAGTGACTGAGAAACTGAAAGTGAGACGGAGAGAGCGTGAACAGCCGTTCAGGGAAGAGAAAAAGAGAGAAAAAGAGTGTGCTTTCTGTCTGCCGCACCCGCGAATCGACGAATTCGAGCCACTCGATCGGCCTCGAGCGGCCTTGAATATGCATACATATCGCAACCGAGCGCAACGCGGAGCGAGATTGCTGGTCGTTTTACACGGTGTTTTCGCGGTACCTATTGCACCATGTCTCTGTCGTCTAACGAAACCAATTGCAACGTTTTCGCCAGCAAATACCACTACCGCGTTCTATGTACCATCATGTGGTACAAGACTAAACGGAATTTGGAGAAGTCCTTGCGCGGAACAAACTAACAAAGAAATCTGTTATATAAAACCGAAATGTATAGAAAGGGTCCAGACGGCAAAACAAATAAATTACACGATAGAATAATACAAAAGAAATATTCCTAGACGAAACGACAAAACTTGTACGATCTGATTTATTACACTCGATGCGTTACAAAACACAGAATTAAGCAATTTAATTAATTCGTGTATGTCGAAGGCACGGTTGCGCTCCTAGAATTTTTTAACAGGAATTTCGGACGCCTAAGATACGTTCTCAATATACATGACGTTGCCGAGAGTGTGTGATCGTCTTTCAAGATCGTGCAATACTTGGTGCAAATACGGAACGAAAAGTCCTTTTCCGTTTTGCAATCTGAGGATTCGTTATCGAGATACTAGCAGTTTAAGTTTGTACGTGCAAACGCAGGCGCGCGATCAGCTGATCGGAATACGAGTGACGCGCACCAAGAGTGAGTGTGTGAGTTTTATTTGTAAGGATGCGAAGTCATGTAACTTGACTATAACACTTAATGTACGAGTCTTGCATTTGTTGCCCGTTGGGGCCTACTGGCCGTCCTACAGCTCGGCTACCTCGGGATTGCTAAACCCGTACCGTAGCTACAATGAAACATAGCAACAGGCCCTGAGGGCGCGCGCGCCGAGAGTTACATCAGTAAACTTTGATTGCTCCTATTTAAGCAAAGAGGCTACCGATTGCAAAATAATAAAGGTCTTTCGGTTTCTTTTCTCACGAAGGCTCGATCCTGAGAAAAAATCCCGCGTAACTCGAACGAATGTTTCATGAATAGTCGTTACTTTCTTGGTCAGTTAGTAATAACTGTAAAAATAAAGTGAAAATCAAAGATGAAACTGTGCAGAAATTACTGAATATAAAAAGGTTTAACTTCGATTCACTTACCGTTACGAAATTACGGATAATACATTGCATTTATTCGAAGAGCACAGGTAATAAAGATCATTATCGTACAAGCTCGATCGAGGTTACGTTTCTGGATCGATCGACGATCAACGTCCCCCGATATCGTCCGCGTTATTGCGGATCGATACGGTATTAGAAAGTATATGTATTTCGATTTATCGCGCTGGCATAAATACGCAAGATCGAACGCGCCTTCGGCGACGTGCAATCTCTTAAAATCTTACAACGACCGGCCTCCGAGTCAACTTTTACTCGGTTAGAAAAGTCCGGTGTCTATTCAAGGCCATCGGGTTATCGATCAAAGCCGCGAGCGAGCCTCTCATAATACGAAAAACCGATCCCTTTCCTCCTAGCGAATCGTTTGAAATTGTAATAGAATACGTGTCGCGAACGCGTCGACTAGCTTCGTGCTCAATTGCACACATAATGACAGACCGTTAATTCATCCAGAAACCGTTCTTAGGTTCTCTGCTCGCCGATTGGATGACGGAACAGCTGATTTCGAGGAGATCGATCATTCTTCGATATGACCAAGCGAATTTAAAAACTCGATTGTCTTGATACTTTGTTCTCTGCAATCTTGGTAAGACTCGTTAGGATTCCTTATCTTCGTTAAGTACTGATAAATAGTGAGTGCTCGGACTGGCTATTTAATTCAGACACACACACACACACACATACTGATAAACAGTATGATCAATTGTATCATCAGAGGGATTTATTGTGGATTTCACAGGAGCTATTTATAAACCCTAGAGCCACTTTAAATGATGGAGTCAGCACTTGCATGCATTTCCTTGGAATTAGTTCCTGAAGAATCAAGACCAAGAGGATTTCTTAAGTGCTACGGGCCATTTTTAATATACGCATATATGCGTCTAAAAAAAATGATTTTTCTACTCTTTAAGGTACACACAGGCATTGACTAAAAGGACAAGTAAAGGCTGGATTAATTTTCGTTGAATTAATTCCCGAAGAAAGAGTCGATTTTGAAGCAATTTGACTGCCAGATCTCCTCAACGCGTAACTCCAGTTGGAGTCATCGAAGCGACAAAGCGTTTGCGACACAAGCTTTTCCAACGCGGTGACTAAAGTCACGGTACCCGGTGGTTTTCGCGGGAGCGTGAGGAAGCAGTTGGAAAAAAGCTTTGCATAATGCATAACGACGGTGCGCGGCCGCTCGTATATAGGCGCGAGACCGGCTAAATCAATGACCCGCGATATAGTTGATCGAGCATTTCACCATCGTGGGATCTACACCGTTTCTCCTACTTTGCTGTACCGTAACAAAGACACTTATCTATGCACCCGCGCGACGTCGTTGTCCATAACATAATCTCTGCATGCACTGCCTCGGGAACGCGGCGCATCGATTACATATGTCTGCAAACTGACCGATCGTATTGTGTATTTCCAGAGGAAACTGGATCTCGAAAATGGAAATGCAGCATGTTCATTAAGAGGAGTTAGAGGAGGAAAAATAGTTAGTCAATGATCCAACTACTGCTCGATAATACTGGTTCAGTGATTTCCGGGAGCATTAGAACTGGAAGGTTCTGATTTTTATACGAAACTAGAACCTACGTTTTTTTCTTTCATCAGAAAGTAGCGCCTGGAGAAATTTGAACGGAAATAAATTTTTAGCCTGGAACGGCATCTGAATTCAATTAAAAAAGAAGAACAGAATATCACAAGTCTTACGTATAAATAACCAAGAATTCTTTCTTGGAAGACGAAATAAATTTCATAAAGTGTAGAAAATTGATGAATAAATAAGGCTCCATTAACCAATTCGTCCAAGAACCACGGATTACTTTTCTCAAGGAATAAAATTACCATACCAGAGCGTTAAGAAAATCATTTCTCGTTGGAAAAGCCTTTCTCCGTTTGCACTCCCCTCGCGCAATTAATATTTTATACCTACGGGTAACATTGTTCCATTGGAAAAAGGAGCAAAGTGTCGAAGCGGTTATTGAATTACGATATGCCCGGACACGATACCCTCCTACGTGCGCGCGAGGTGGATTAAAGTCGCGTTTAAAGGGGAAACCGTGGTTGACTAAAATATCAATTTGAATATACAGTCTACGATGACTTACGCAAGATAACGGTCCGCGAACGTTACGATACCAGCGATAATCTTACGCAACCGCTCTCCGCCGCACTATTCGCAAGAATTTAATCGGTGATAAGCGAGTGTTTGCGCTCAGCCGTGATCGGGGAGACACGGTATTTCCACAGTTATCGGTTAGGAAATTATACGAGTCTGTTTTGCGCCCGTATCGCCGAACAGATGTCCGCTACTGCTTGCGTAACACAATTACAATTACATTTTTACGAGAACGAAACACGCCGGCCGCGATCGAGATGCTGCGAATCTCCGACTGGGGTTCAAGAGTACAACCCAGATAACGAGACGGTTTTAGCAAAACAATTTCAGATGTTTAAGAGACTCACGTCGACACTTTGTCGCGGGAACGTGGGAAACAGTTTTGGGGGAAAATTATAGTGTTCTGTAGACATTTTTGGAGAAGAATGAGCAAGTATTAATAACGATGAAACTACCGAGGCCGATATTTATCACACGTATACTTGTAACTTTGTAACCTTTCTCATTATTTTTATAATTTATCGATCAAATTGATTCTCTATTAGAAACAGTCGTCCCCAAGAGTTGCCATAAAGCCGTTGTTAATTATCGAGTGATTCGGAGTACAAGTTTGAAGTACTGTGCAGAGATGAAAAGTTGATCAGCAGGTCTGATTGGTAACAGTATTATCAAGGAGATTATCCTTTCTACAGTTGTATAACCAGGTTGATTGTACCATAAAATTCTATATTATAATCTACATATATTCTACTGTGAAAATCAATAGCATAATCGAGGAGATTCTACTGGCACCACTCAAACCCACTAGCCAGCTTCTCATCTCTGCGCAATACATCGGTAAAATTTCGGTGTTAAAATCGGTAGTTCCAGTGTTTAAATTCCCCAATGCGAGGTATATTGATCCAGGCTCGAATATTATGCTCCAAATAACCGAATGCAGTCAATGAATAATTTCTGCAGACAAGAAGAAAAAAATTCAGGACCGCAGAGGTTAATCGTTCACGCGATCCAACGAGTTCTACGCGTGGCATATGGCAATCTAAATCGCTGGCGGAAGAAAAAGTTTAGAAATGATCGGGGTCCAGTTTTAGATAAAACTGGTCCCAGTCGTTTCGATAAGGCACAGTCGATTAGCCCGAACAAGGAATCGTAAAACTTGGGTCTTCGACGACCAATAACCGCGATAAAGGGTCCTCAAATAGAAGAAACTTCTTCCAATTACTGTTTCCACGAAATAAAAAAGGACGTTTGTCTGAAAGGACTACCGTTTGCTCAGCGAGATCACACGTAGGTAAAAATAACGATACTGTATCTCGGTCGATCGATCACACTCGCATGTTAATTCACTTTCTAGGGCCCAACCGGTCAATCGCGTTCTTATTGAAAGGTTGGAGACGCGATTTGCATCTCAAGTTGTACGTTATCTACTTTCAATCGGCGCGATGAGAGCATGGACGAGGATGGGCAAAACTTCGACTAGATAACAATAATTCCCTGTCTATAAACCCTCTGTGATTATTTTACGTAATCTCAGGTGTGATTTGAGTTCTGATACTGTTAATACGAAATTCAAAGTCTGTGCATTTATGATTTCTCTGTAATATAATTTTGGTTTAACGCAGATGAAATTTAATTTGGCTGATCCTTGTGCTCCAACGGAAAGTATAGGCTACATGATTTTCGAAAATATTAGAAATCTGCGATCAGCGCTATCGTAATTCGTGTGTTTGTGATTTCTCTATGAGTTCTGCTATTTTCGTCCAATCCAGATGAAGTTTTATTCGACTGTTCTTTATATTCTAACAGAAAGTATAGACTATACAATATGCTGAATCGTCATCTAAACGTTTCCTTCCTTATGGAAACGTAATGCACCTAGCGCTCAAGTTCACTGGTACCATGTAAAAAAGTTTACTACCACGTGCTAGCTATCGCCCGTACGAAAAATACACACAACATCTTTTATATAGTAAATTTCCTTATCTTTATTTTCGATAAAAGTTTGCTCCGCGATAAACCTGACAGTTATTGAGATACCTACCCGCCAAAAAGGAAAAAAAAAAAAACAACTGGAGCTATTTGTAACGACTTAATAAAAATATACGTGAAGTCAGGTTCATAAAGATATTTCTGCAGTCAAATGCGAGCTGATTGGACTACATTCTTGGCCTGGTGAGTACAGACAGGCGAATTCGCCGAGTCCAAACAGCGAGGGCGCACGCGTAGAATTGATTTCCACTTGATCGCAGCCTTGAGAGTTGTCCCTTTCAGCGTGGAACGGCTCTTTTCTTCGCTTCGAAACGCTCGGAATACGTAATGCACAACGCTTCTAACGAGGCTCAGGGCTCATCGCGCGTTTATGCGGTTACCACGGGAACAAGCCGCGCGAGAGTCTTAGCCCAGATACCTCGATCGATATTGATTTAATTAATCTTATTAAAGCTTCCATAAATCGGAATTTCATTCAAGATATTGCCCGTCGCGATTTGCCCAACCACCCCCAACCGTGTTTCGCGGTAATCTCTGTTCCTGCGTTTGAAGACGACGGGGCATAGAATCCATTTCGCCGTGAAACATCTACAAAGCGTCGCAAAGAAATATTAGCACGCTTTGTTGGCTGAATTTTGTTTGCGGTGTAGATTTAATGGTGGAGGAATAGTGGTTGAAGTCGGATTGAGGTTTAAAAAATGAAAGTTCGCGTTAAAATGCTACTATGGAAGTCCAGAGACGATTCGGGAAAGAATTTCATAATTATTTGTACAGCAGACTCGTGATAGAAGGAATTATAGGTGAATTTGAAACATTGGCTTTGTTCTTGTGGAGGGTTTCTTAAGAATAAAGTTTATAAATGTTGCAACTGTTGATGAATTGAAAGTCGTTATCGAAAAGGAGTGTACTGAATGTATTGAAATTCTTAATGAAATGATTTTAAATGTGCGCGATTCCACATCTTGGAAACACGAGCTAAGCTTAAAAAACTACGTTAATTTAAGATCGTCGTAAACACTGAGAGTAGATTCTATCATATCTAATAAGTACTTTAGAAACAAAGTGTGGTAACATTTTCTGCGACAGCCTATGCAAGCAGAATGTCCAGAGTATTCTTGTACAGGAAACTCGATAGAACTGCTAGCCAAAAATCCAAAATTCGTGCGTTTGCAATTTCCTCGTAATCCTTACTATTTTTGTCCGATCCGATCTTGAACGAATTAAATTGAATTCAACGATGGTCTTCCATCTACAACTCTGAGCCGCATGAATTCGATTTCTATATAAGGATATCTTCCAAAAGAATTCGAATCCCTCGCCCTGCATCGAGCCTTCGTTAAAAACCTTTTACCTAAAATTCTCCCTCCATAAATTCTTCCTCTGGAAAAATAAACAACCCTCGTTCGACGCAACCGCCAACGACGAATAAAAGTATCCATATCCCGCGTTCCGAGACGTCTTTCTCCCTGGGAATCCCAGCCCGATGTCCATAAATACGTCGCGCGACTGGACATTCTTTGGTTCAACCGTGGAATGATAATAATCGCGGCAGAAAACGCCGTGGAAAAATGTATGGTCGCGTCCATCCAGGGAAGATGAAAGGAGCAACGCTCAGCGCCAAGATTGATTCTCCAGCTGGGATCTATGAACACGTTACAAGAATTCTATCGACGTGACGCAACCCGAACAGTAGCGATTGCGGTCCTATTGCTCGCGACTCTGGGTAAAATTAGTGGCATTTGCGGTCAGTGCTGGGCCCAGAGTGGCAGAGGATTCCATGGGGTAGTGTTACTTGCGGTCGGAGGTGGAATCATCGTTGCTTGTAATAGCGCCAACAACAAATAATCCGTCGAAGATTGAAGATTCCTGCCAATTATAGTCGCGATGGTATTGACACTACCATGGCTGCTATGATCGAGTATTTCTCTCATTTTTGTTCGTTGAGAATGAAGTGATTGTACGGAAATTTTACCTTTCCTGAAAACATTGTTAATCGTTGAGCGATTTAAAGAAGAGGCGTGAAATACTCTGTAATAATCTATACTATACTGTAGAATTCTACCAATTAAACCCACTAGCCGACTTCTCATAACTGTACACAGAGTACATTCCTCGAGAGGTTAAGAACGAATTTAATTCACAAAACAATGAAGTTGGTTTACAGAAGATTGACTACGATTCTCAAAAGTTAAATTTGCAGTCGACAATATGTAAAATGCCTATTCCTTCGATGCCAACGTTAACGGGAGAACAGTGATCGTGAGCCGACCTTTGCATCCGTCCAGAGAATGGAAACGCTCGATGTCCGGTGCCGCGCAGCCAATTTAGGCAATTAAATCGACGACGTATAATATAATTAGCAGTCCAACTAATTGAAACTCCAAGTTATTTCAATACGATAATCGTCGCCGTTGGAACGAAGTTAATGGCACAGGAAGCGTTCCTCCAGACGGGAGTTTTAATTGAAAATGTTTTCAAAATCCGACAGGTAATAAACCCCGGCATGCCAGTCCGTAACGTTCGCATTGTTCGCGTCCGAAGTCTTGACGGTAAACAGACGTTCATCGAGAAGCCACGTAATAATAATCGCCTTTAATGACTCCATTGTTGACTACACAGGTTTGCCGTCTACGTTTCTGAGAAACGAGCTTCAACTGAATTCCGACTGAAACAAATCTTCGAGCATGACGTTGAAAATTCTGCTTTTACATGATTACTGGTGCGACGTAATTCTAATCGTAATAAATGAGAGACCCGACGAGTAAGACATTTAATTATGCTCCCCTTTGACCACTGAATCGAAGTTTATCACAATTATCAGAAGGGTCATTTATCGGTGACCCAAAGAAAATCGATTTGCCTTTTGATGTGGCAGCATCGAGCACACCTGTTGCTATTTAATACGGTAGCACCTTTCGCTGGTGCGCAGCACGCGTGCAAAGCCCACCTACGGGATCGTTGGGCGATAAATTAAATGACGGGGTTATCGCCACCGTGCATTCTGCATTACCGTTTCTGCGAAACGAATGATCGACACGCATCTCCCAATCCTCGATCCCGCAACCGCAGCGCGCTGATTTTGCGGCTGGCTCAATTATTAATTTTAAGTGGCTGTAACCATCGACTACGCTATTCGACTCTGGCTGGGAGCGATCGACGAATCAATTTGCCGTGAAACGAATGTAGAGTCTCGCGTGTTAACCAGCAGTTTATCGTCGTATAATGATTAAAGTGACGACACTAATAGATTGCAAAAGGTCGGTTTCCAGGGAACACGGTGAACTGGAAAGGACAAACGAATTTCAGAGAAACTACAAATTTTGTTGTATTTAGGAATGAATCTATCAATGAGATTGATCGATGACAATACTTGTTTTGATCTAATTCATTTATAAGCATTTTATACTATCGATTTTTTTACTTTTATTAGAGCTTAATATATCGAGGCATACTATTATTAATATGTAGAATCTTTTACTATGATTTTATGGTATAGATATTACACATTCTATATTGTTCTTTTGAACTTCACATAACTGTATGTTACATAATCATGAAGATGGGTCGATTCTAGAGGTCGAAAGCGTTGAATAAAGACTTGGTTGTTATGACTAACAATCTTAATATTGATAATTGAATCTCCGAATAATTTCTGAAGATATGTACATGTCATGGGTCAATATTGCTTTATATTTGTACTACATCGAAACCCGTGAGTATTAAGAAAAATGTTCAAATCTAGAACCACGAAAGACGGTTTTTGGAATGAAATAAAATTATGAAAAATAAACCCCTCCATGTATACGTTACTCAGAACCTCGTTTCATTAAATGAATTTTCTGCAGTTGCAGTTGCTGCGACCTTAGACATAAATAAATGAACAAATTCTCAGCTTGTTCATTATGTTTCTCGTTTTAAAATTATCGTTTTACCCAAATGCTTTTCGAGAGTGGTTTAGTAGCTCCCCGGCGGACAAGAAACCGCATGTGGTTTTCATATCTCACCCTTGGTTAAAGATATTCCGTAGATTAAGGGATTTATCGTCGCTTTTTGTCGTAATACGACCTTCTTTCCTCGAAAAACAAGACAAGATTGCGGTTGAACCCCGTTAGAAGATAACTACTTCAAAATACATCCGCCATACACAGTATATTACTCCCGAAACATTTTTCCTGTTGTGATAAAAATTGTTTTGCATATCACGAACAGGCTTACACAACTGATCTATTCGTACTTCATTAATGAAAATGAACGTACTTTATATTTTTTTAAAACCTTTACGAAAGTGATCATTTTCTTTCTCTCACCTTTTGTCAAGAGTGTGTTAAGGACTTGTTCAGGATTGCCAAACGAATTTATAAAAAGAAATAATTCGTGTCGTCGTATAAAAGGAGGGATTCAGCATTATGACGAAGGATTACTATAACAAAGCTAATCAAATCTAATTATCGAATTAATATTAGTCAATGAAACTTAATCTCTCACGTTTAGATAAAATAGACTCTTAGTATAATCCGAAGATAACCCAGTTTCTTCTCTTGACCTAATATTGGCGTCCTATCATCTTAGAACAAGTATCGATAACCGTACTATCTGTGCAAGCTAATCCTACAAAGCCCAGAAAAGATATATTTTCGAAGATCTTATAACAAGACAGTCCGATACTTTCTGTTACCCTTTTATTGGCTCCTTATTAAAGTCTCGTCTCGTGACGTTCGGTATGAGGTAACAGCAGAGAGTTAATCAGAAATCCAATTATTATGTCGCGAAACACCAGGAAGAATAGGGGCGCCGACTCTACGAATGTCTAATCAACGCTATAGCGCGATAAGCTGACAGACAACAGGATTTCTGGTATGCCGTTCGATGCGTGCGTCAATCAATGTCGTAATCGGGAGAATGTCTTCTCTCGATGCGAAGCGGCATAAATCTGAAACGTGGCTCTCGTCGAAAAGCGATGCCAGTAGAAAGAATAACGGGAGCACGGTTACCATCGACATCGTTTAACGAACGATTCGGATCGATTACACCTCTTGGACATCGAGTATCGTACGAGAGGGATCGTTAATAATCATTCGTGGCATGCTAACGACACTCTCTAGCCGAGGGAAGTCATATGGGCATCGGTATCTGAATTATAATATATTTTAATTTTTGTGCAACGGAAGCATTCTTCGATTATTTGTTAAACGACTCGAATGCGAAACTAATATCCTCCAGAATTTGCTACTACCATGTAAAGTAACTCTGTACAAAGCGACGATACTTGAGATATTTACTTCACCCCGCTTTCGAGCGAACGAACAGGCTCGATTTTGTCACTTGAAAGCGGTATAACTAAATAACTCTATTACGGACGAGAGAAACGCGCCTGCATGATCGGTCGGGGGTCTGCGCGATAGTCTGCGAGAATTTTGACGCGGGTCCAACCGATGTCTCGGACGACGTCCAAAAATGCGCGTCGCGGCGCTTGAACCTTCCCGGTACGGTTCGTTCTTGCGTCCAAGTGTCACGTGATCGATCGTCACGAGCGCATTCTGCTCTTCGTCTCTTCCGTGCACGCACGATCTCGATGATGGCAGTCGCGATGCGCGGCCTGCCAAAATTTCGCCACGCGTGGATTCATTCGCAACCTGCTAGGGGAAGAGAGGAGTGGAACTAAAGTTTCGTTAGTTTGAGCAAAGTTTTTTCCAAGAAAAAATATACATTTTTTTTTTGTTAAATTCCAGACAGCGGCCTGAAGGTTCGTTAATTTCATGGTAGATCCGCCCCTGGCGCACGCGAACAAGCAAAACGCGGTGAATTCCGTCATAAGAGGCGTACAGGCGCAGATCGAATAGGTTCCGTTCCGTAATGGGGAAAAAAATGACGGTAACGTAACCGGTAACGCAACGAAGGGGGGAAAAAATCGATTTTCCTGTCACTTGCGACCTTCCAGACTTCGAAACTGGTGAAAACCGACCTCTCGAGTTTTACACCCAGAACCAGGGTGTGGTAGGTAACGCACAAGGTTGACTACATTCACGCTGGCGCCATTATCTACACGCCTCGAACGAATTGTTAAAGGAACAAGTCTGAAAATTGCCCCAGTTCCGATCGAAAGGTGACTTCGACCGGCATATATCGTCCGGCTCCATTATTAACCAATCGAACGGGAATTTTATACGACAAAAAATGGCATTGGTTTTGTGCGTCGTTATTGGATAAAAGACGGTGGACACGTCGGAGAGTTTTGATTCGAATTCGACCAGTTGGAGTTCTTATCCGGTGACCATCTGACGGTGTAACGAGAAATTTTGTCTATTTGAGTACGACTTATATGAGAATGAAATTCAAGTTCGAATAGTGTTATCAGAAAATGCGAAAAAATAACAAATAAAAACTCGATGTTTTCGCGTGTAATTGCTAGAAGCCCCCTTTGGGAAGTGGTTTCAACTCATTCGATTGAAAATTGTGTAGAATTTCGAATTCGTCGAGATCATGCACTTTATGAAAATGTAATTAAACCAAACATTCGATTCTTTGATTTAGAATTACGAGACTGCCTATCTTCGGGGAGTGTGTTTAACACAATCGATTGAAAATACTACCGAATTTTCAATTCTCCAAGAGGATGCAGTTTCAGAAAACGTGACGAAACAAAGACTCGATCGTTTGGTCAAGAATATTCAGACTGTCCCCTTCAGAAGAGCAGAATAAGGTAACTCTACGAGGAAATAGATCAAAAAACCGTCGTCCGAAAGCCAGCCTTCGCGGAACGATAAAAAAATTATGGGAGGATAGGTGGGGGGGAAACAAAAAGGCAGTAGCAGCCACGAGAAAGGCGTAGAAACGGACAGAAGCCATTCGTCTGAAAGAAAGGAACGATTGCGCGGGTAACCAGAAAAGAATGCGGACCGAGGTTTCGCAATACCGCGAACACCGACGAAGCAGCTGGTGGCCTTGTCGTATCGGTCATGGGGAATCGATAAGGGCCACTAAATAATTAACGACAACATCTCGTGGGATTTATCGTAGACCGCCACCTGGTATGCAATTGCGCTGCTCGCCCATATAAACGATACCGTCCATCGATTCTTCTTCGCGGCACGCCCTCAACACTTTTCAGCTTGTGGACGAAGGCCGTCAATTGATTTTCAACGGGTGCAACCCCTATTCCGTGGTCGTGATGTCGCATACCGTGTTAGGCCACCTCGAAACGCACACAGAAAATTACAATTTTGGGTCTGAGATGTAGAAAATTGTGCAGCGTAATTGGGAGGAAACATAGTTCAAGAAATGAATGAATATTCAAATGGAAATTTACTCGAATAATGATATACTCCAAACTAACTTTCTTTACCAAAACTTCTCCTAACTGAATCTGTGCTATTCAAAAGTCTTCTATTCAGACACAACTACCGTTATTCAAAACATAACCATAGGAATAATAATTCCACACGAAACTCAAGTAATTTAGCTAGTAGTAAATAAAAATTGTACATTCGAAAATCGAATTACACGCAATAGAAATTCGAAGGCAGACTCTATAAATGGATTACCCAGCGACTTTAATTATTAACATCCCGCGAGCAAACTTTCAAGCTATCCTCAACGTTCTACGAACCGAAGACTCGATTCGAAGCATCCGAAAACCTAAACGGCAACGTCGAACGCTTTCTATTTCTATTTATCTTTCTGGCCCACATCAAGCTGTTCAAGTTTCTTTTTTAATTTCTACGAACACGGCCGACCCTCGAGGGCAAATAAATAACCTAGACTGGGATCTTCGAGGCCCGAAGTCTGCTTGGTTAGCGTTGCAACAGCGACCTTCCACCGTTTGACTAAGTCAAGCTGTGTTAGGCAAGGTCAGTGCATAGGTGGATGACCATCTAATGAATTCCGTGCTTTAGAGGCTCGCCTAAATCTGTGAATCCCGGACCGAGGGCTAGGCAGTCGATGCCGATTAACGCACACCAAGAAGAAGGAACATCGCTTAGCATCGCATGCCTTGAACGTAGTCGTCATCTCTAAAATAGAACTCTTTCTATATACTTAACGATCGCGATGCGTATCCCATAGTTTTGACTGTGTTGAGCAAAAGTGGAGATGAATATTTGCTTATGTTAGGCTGATTCGTGAGTATTCAGCGATGCAAAAACTAATTAATTAAATCTAAGAGAATCTACCTAATTTAATTTAGGAAAATGTCTTTACTTTTCAATCTACCATCCGATGTAATTAATTTCTCTCTCATATCCAGGCTAATACTCGTATACTAAAGAGGACCAGTAACATTGCCGATCGAAATGATCGATAAATATGCTTCGACACCTTGATCACGCCAGTCACCCAATGGACTCGTAATAATAAACATCGTTATCGAACACCTCGTTCATTTGTTTTCCCGTGTCCATTACCTGGAACGAATCAAACCTGCTCCAAGAGTTTGACAAGCTGTCGTCGCGGGCAAGAGTCAACTTCTCAGCGAGCCATAAATCGCCAGAGGACTCGCAAGGCGTAATTTAGTCGCACGTTTCAATCGAGCGTATCGCGCACCGCGGCTCGTAAACGTCCGTCTCGCGACGAGCGCCTCTAAATCGCACTTTAAACAGGCGCGATCGAGCTCTTATCTCGCGGATCGATCGAGCTTTCGATTTACGAGACGCCGTTAATTAACGGTCGATCCTCCAGTTCGCCGAGGTACGAAATCCCTTGGCGCCATTACGGTGGACGCGATCCACCCGAAAATGGTACAATTTTGAAACAAGATTCTAAATTCTGCAACTCTTACCATCTTTATTCTGTTATTGAAATGAGATTCACAATCTGTGTATTTGCGATTACTTTATAATTCTTACTGGTTCTGTGAAGTATTTCAAATGAAACTCGAAGTCTGTGTGTGTTTGTGATCACCCAACGAAATTATCCTAATAATCGAGCAATTGAAAGCAAAACTTCAAAAATCGAACAATTAACTGTCTATATAAGTCTAGTGTTAATTTGTGTTTAGAATATGTATCAATAGAATATGTATCAATTAAACCTTTAGATGTAAGAATAAAAGAAACACAGGCACGAATTGGTCCCCCAAAATTGAGTTACTTCGTCGAATAAACAGTTGATTTTATTCGCAACTCTATCGTTCGGATAAAATTGCGCCCACCTTCTCGTGGAAACATCGACTAGGCATTCCGTTGGCGAAATTAGCGCGAGCCGTTCCGACGAAATATTACGTTAGAAGAGTGGTATGCCCGATGGCATTACGAAAATGCCCCGGGGGTCTGCTAGGCCGTCGAGTAAAAGCCTGGCGATGGTACAGAGTAGCGAATTACCGGGCGCGGATGATGCGCTTCTATAATGTCAAGAGCAACCGGTGTGCAACGCTCGAGCCATGTGCAACGAGTCAGGCTCACCAGCATTTTAGGTGGTGTACCAACTGTGTTATAATAATTACAATTTATAAAAATACCAGCTGATCCCTTCAAACGTTCTTCTGTCTCGTTGTAAATCACTTTACCGAAGCAAAAAAAAATACCGTTGTTACGAGCTGTGCACAACGAAGTATATCAGGTTTAGAAATGAATTCTATGCCTTTATATTCTGTGATTTATAAACTTTAGCTTCGGTAGAAATATTCACTCGTCATTTTGTTATATTGAAGTATCAACCTTGCAAGTTCTGATCTCCATTGCGACGAATCTGTACGTAAAAGTATGAGAAAGGGGTAGATTATTACGCGACCACGCGTCGAAATCCGTGGGTTCTCCCGGTGACAATGACCGCCGGACCTTGTAAGCAACTGGCGAGCCATAAAGCGACAATAAACGCCCATTCACGCAGGGACAATAGTGCAATGACAACTGCGCCTGTGATATGCAAATGTCACGCCACCGGCAACAATAAATGACACTGATCTACCGCGACTAAACAATGACAACGGTGGAGCGAAATGCAAACGACAAACGCGTACCACGGTTCGTTACTATTCGAACTCTTGAAGAGTATGGATACCTACGCGTACGTTTACTTTTATACAAAAATTACGAGCTTTAAGGGTGACAAAATATATAACATTAAGACGAGACACCATATTAGCAAACAAAAATTCATTTAAAATTCGTTCCTTAAGAGGCTAGAAAGATGCAAGAACTCTTCAAGAGAAACATTTCTTCTTCTTCCCTCAGATAAATTATTCAAGCACGAGTAATCTCCTACGTTCTACCGCTACCTTCCCTTACATAAAATAAGAGTAAAGTAAAATAATAAAACACCCCGGTAAAACAAAAAGAAATAGCGTCCCAATTGTCGAAATGCCACGGTACGGAACGTTCTATATTAAATCCTCGAGCAACAGGCAGATGTCCCGAAAAAGCGTCCCGTGAACGAACAGACGACAATGGTGCAAAAATCGTCGAAATTCCTCGTTAACCACCGCCATTTCGCTCGATAACACAGAAGACTTTTTCGTTCCACCCTCGTCCATGGTTTGGCCTTTTTCTCGCCCCCTTTTCCTAACCCTAAGCCCTACCGCGACAACCAGACGCCCTAAACGACGTCACCGCCGCGAGGGCAACATCTCGTGTTCACCATCGCAGAACCGCGATATCTGGGTCAATCGGTTGCCAAGCAACAACTTGCCGGGTTCTTCCCACGCATCATCTGAAACCGAGAGGGTTGCGCGACGATTCCTACGCGAACTGGAACATAAACGTCCCGTTGGATCGTCCATGGACGGACTTCATGGTCGTTTTTAAATCAATTAATCGAATAAGTAATCGAACCCACCACCCCGAAACTCGGTTCGTTTTCGTGGAGATGTGCTGGAGGATTCAAGGTCAATTTGAGGGTGGATGGTACCGGAGGCGATGACGGTGGTGAATGAAAATTGTTGATAGGATTTGTTGGAATGCAACGATTGCCACTTTCGAGTCTCGAGGAAAAGGGTCTGTTTTTCCTTAAAGCAGAAAGAGGGGCGGGGTCCTAGCAGGGACAGAAAGCGACGATCCTCAGTCCGTCGAAATAAGTCAAGCGGCACGGGTCGTCGTGAATTTCGGACATCTTTCCTTTAGTAATCCTTTAGAAAATAAAGTTTATAAAAATACAATTCTAACAGGATTGAATTAACAGTGAGAACTATTGTTTGGCATATAAGGGTAGGTCTGTATCAAGATTGCATGAATGAATTGAATTTTATGAATTTTAACCCTGTAAACGCGAGTCATGTTGTGAAACATGTTGTCATAAATACCTGTGAAGAGAAATTTCTTTAAAACTTAGCTGTGAATTCCTTTGCAAGTTTTCCCGACTCACCTGTAACAGAAAAGAAAAACTGAGTTAGCAACAAAGAATAATAACACATTTTGGTTGCAAAGTGAGTTGATGTATGAAATACAACATGAGTTAATCTAACGTTTTCTTAACGTACGTGTAACATATAGGAGTGTTATTACAGAACCTAATAAGGGGAAATTTAAGTATAATCGAAGACCAGACTGTCACACCTGAGACAATTCAAACAGGTACTCAAATATTTAAATATTTATAATACTCTATTACAAATTACTCTGTTAGTAATACATTATTACTTACTACATTTACAACATATTGTATCACTTAATACATTCAGAACAGGCGCTCAAACATTTACATAATGTTATTGAAATACTCAAGTATTCATAGTTTTTTTTCTTTTTTTTTTCTTTTTTTTTAGAAGCACTCGAACAGTTACAAAATATTCAAATAGCAATTCATCGAATGGACCCAGTCAATCGTAAACGCAAGCTGCGTGCACAGACCGATGCACCCTCGTTGCACTTAGCATCGCAACCCACACGGATGCAACAGTGTGGCCAGGGCGCCGGGTTTCTGTGACGTCGACTGCTGGCGTTGTGACATTGATCCGGACCAACGTCATCGCAGTTAGCTGCGCCAAGCGCTGACCATCGCTAGGGATAATTAGCGGGATCAGATGACGAGTCGAATTATTTTTGTCGGTCTCGTGGACACTTCAGAATGCATGTCGAATTAATCGTTTAATTCTCGAGTCATTTTACGCTGCGTAGGGACCAGAAAATGGGACCCCAATGTCGTCAGTGACGAGAGCATCGATATAAATGTCACAAAATTCTTACTCGAATAAAAATGTCCCATTAAAATAAAGATTACTATACCAATTAAATAATGAAATATTCTACAGCGAACGAACGTCACGAATAAATCGTCAAACGTTGCTTTCGTCTGTTGTCTACTATTCGAGCAAAATTTCGCCCTATCTCCGCCGCAACCCTAATTTACGGTCGTGCGTGCTCGCGCGGGCGTAACGCGCGTTACTCGGCGTCTGATGATAACTATAGTGTCATTAGCCTGTCAATGAAGACCAGACGAGACGCGACACGCGGCGTCTCTCTGATTTCATTTGGCGTCGATGGTCGGGATCGATTTGCCAGCAACCGCAGGATGACGCTGTTCGATGAAAACGGCGGTCGACTCGATGCTTCACTGATGTACCATCGTTTGGAATTAAATGTTCATTTAGACGTCCAGGAACGGACGAAATTTGTATATCGCTATAAATTTTCTACCGATAGATCAATGGATTAATATTTATCCCATCTTTGACGAGAATATCTACCAAATAATATCTCTCTCCTCAAAATAGCATTCCAAGCGTATCTTTCCGTTAAAAAAAAGAAGAAAAAAAAAAAAAAGACCACAGCATTATAATAGTAAAAGGAGAAAGGAGTAAAACTTCTCGAGTACAGAAGCTCGCAGAATTCGCTGCTTCTTCGTTGTAACAGGTCGCGTGGGCGGCTGAAGTTCAAAGTTCTCCCGCACAATTCCAAGCCTTTGACCTTATCAACCAGTTATTCACAGTCTTGTTGCGCGGACTTTTATTATATCCGCGGTAATTGTTTCTCAGGAGACGTTATCTCTTCCCCAGCAGCGGTGATAAATCAACACCGCGAACAGAGGCAACGTCGACGACGCTCGGGGCCGGTATTATCAACCTCGATCATTCCTTTCTGAATCCTACTGTTCGGTTTGGAAAGTTTTACAGCCGACAATGCGACCACCCACACCCGCTCGGAGTACAAGAGGAGTTCGCGACGAACAATGAAACAGTTTAAGATGAAGCGACAACACGACGAGTTTTATGGTCCACGAGTTTGCCGAGGGACCCGTGAAAGCGTCGCGATAGAGACTGCGTAGTTTATTTAGCACTTTGGCTGCCGTGTTGGCCACTGACCGACGATTCGAAATTGCAATGTATCAGGCATCGATTATACCTTTTTCTCTCTCAAAATGAAAGAGATTGATATCATCGATTGCGTTGGAAAGCGAAGGGTACATCGTGAATATGGAACTTATTAAAGACTACCTGTGGCCCGCGGTTTCATCCGCGTGGAATACTATTTATTTGATGTCGTTCGCATTCGACCGCGTGTTCCTTCGTTAATCAGTACGTAACTGTCTTTCGTTTTTCGTAACTCAAATGTTTCAATCGATATCTCCAATATTTCCATAGCTGTGGCTCGCGGTTTCACCCGCGTGGAATACTAACGTTGCAACCCCTTAGGGGTCGAATTTCGAAGTATCCTTTCTTATTCCTTGTATGCATCATAAAGGAAACCTCTGTGCAAAATTTCAGCTTTCTAGGTTCGAGGGTTTAGCCTGGACGTTGATTGCAATCAGTCAGGGCTTCGTTCTTATTTATACAGATCGAACTTAACAAACTTAGTTACTCTAGTAACATCGTATTCGAACGTTTATTCGAGTAAATTTTGACGCTCGCAATTATACCAATCGAAACTCAATTTTCACTCGCAGTAACTTGCCACTGTAGCACGTACTCTCGGCTGGAAATCTCCACGGTGACCGGATCGAGCCACGCGCGGTTATTCATTGATAACGAGATAAGACATCACGCTAATAAAAATACAATGTTATTGGCGCCAGGTACATCGCGATGACAGGCGTGCAGTAACACGTTATCCTCGCCGATAGGACAGGTAATCGCGAATTTCTCGGCAAGAGTTAAGGTTAATCGTTGCGCATCCGCGCGAAGAGCCGACATTGAACGTATTATTGTTCTAATGTCCTTGTTTGCGATTCAGCGACACACAGTCACGCATCGAGTGCTCACACACGGCACTTCGCTTCCTTGCTCCGCCTTTTCAACGTTTCAGTGTCGGATGTACAACGAAAGTATCTTTGTTCGCGAATTTCGCGCAAATAGGAGGTAGAGCGTTGGGAAAGTTTCGACTGTGGCACGATGAAAATATTTACCTTCATGATATTCCCGTTTCTTTTATATGTTTGTCACACTGTTGACTCGATGGAATAATTTGTTATTCGCGGAGGAAAACGGAATGAATACCATCGAATGTTGTTAAAATAAACGCAAATACGCGACTCGTGTTCTTAGCCATTGAGCATTTATTTGGCAATAAAACCGTATTCGATTATAGCCCTTTTTCGGTGGTTTTATTCTAAACTAGTAGTCATATGAGATCAGTAGGTGCAATGTTAAATTGCGTAGAATATTTAAAAAAAAATTTGTGTCTTTATTAACGTATTACTTCTAATATTTTCATAATTTCAACATCCCTGCTTGCACAGACCGTCAAACTTTAATTCTCTGTACTCCGTAAGATTGAAAAATTGCTTTGTCGATTTAGTTTGAATATTCATCGTTAGATAAGATCATTTCGCGATAGAGAATTGGACTTGATTTCTAGAGGAACAGAAAATTAGCCAAACTGATCGCCTCCGAGATAAGATCTGCTAAACAAAGTCCAACTAGCAGCGATTGGAAATTTTTACGTAACGCAAAGTGTTCTAATGACAGTAATAATCGTGGATGTATAGAAACAAAATTTACTTCGCAACATTTATTTATTATAGAGCTTTACAAGCTGTGTTTGCTCACAAGACAACAACTGATGCCACGCAAAACCTCTAGAAATCAAACCAAAACAAACGAGATCTTCGACGATTGCAGGACTCGAGAGTGGTTTTTGATTGATACCTATTATTATACGCTTCTGGTTGGAGATGTATTTTTTTTAATTTACTGGCTTCGCAAGGAAAACAAGATTGTCACGTGGGAACGATCAATAAAGATAAGAGCAATGGCATCCGGTCGTCGAAACGGGAAAACATTGGAAAATACAAGAAACGCTAATCGTTACGTGCAGAGTTCTGCTGACCAATCCAGTGATTCAGATTATGTCTGGATTATGGTCGATTCACATCGTCCTCTAGAGTTCTGACCACCGAACTCGAAAATTTAGACAAATTTGAAGACGATAACAAAGATTATCTGATGATTAACTAAGAAGCAACTCTAAAATCGTTCTGTAAATTGTGCGTTAAAGTTGCTGTCTGCTGTGATAAATAATGATGCGAAATTGATAGACAAAATGAATAGTAGATTTAATTTAATGTAATTATCAAGGTAAGTATTAACACTACTCCACTGTGTACTTTCTGGTAGGGACTGGAGCTATAGAAGACACTGTTAATCGTTTAAATATAGATATGGTAATTGAAAGGATAATTGCATACGAGACTAGTAGACAGATACGCGAGCTTCTAACCGACTGGTGCTGACACTCTGAATGAATTCCGTTGACCGCGAAAATCGTGCAGCATTTTATTTATAGCGACGAGATATCGCTGGTCGATTATTCGCGGGACACGTTTCAATGTCGGTTACACGTGTCTGCGCGCGAGGCATTAACATCGATAAGCCGTTTGATAAAATTCTGAAATTAAGATGTAACAGTGGTCGCGACAGCGAGAGGAACTAAAAGAAAGGTCCAAGGATTAAATGTATGTATAAAAATGTTTCGCTCCACTTCACGATACATAACATAATCCGCGTTTAATCTGAGGAAAGAAAACCTTCGAATAAACTCCGGACGCTTCATAATTAAAAATTAAACTACTCGTTTCAACTATCGATCCCAATTACTATTTATTACAAATAAATTAAAAGTTCTACTATTCTCGATTTTCTACACATTAATAATACTGTCCTTTTTTTTTTTTTTATATAATACAAACAGAGCATAGTCCAGACGCTTGATAATTAAAAACTAAACTTACTACTCGTTTTGACTATCAATTCTTAATCAGTATTTGTTACAGCAGATCTCTAAACGTTCAATTTAACAAATAAATTAAAAGTTCTGCTATTTTCGATTCCCTAGAAATTAACATCGTCCTTTTTCTTTTTATATAAATGATAGTCGAACCAATGTTGACCCATGACATCCATCAATCTACCGATGTTTGTTCGGGCTACTAGTGGTCACTTTCACGCGTCGATATCGCTGGAGGGGTTAAGGGATCACGCGGTTCAAGATTTCCGGATTTTTTCGCCTCCGACGGCTCGCCTAAGCTCTACCGACACTGGTATAGATCCGCTTAGGAATTCAGAGGTTATTGCACCACTCTAGCAACAAGTGTCAGTCAACATCCAACGCGCAGAGTTTACTCCTCTGCAGCCAGGGGTCTCCCTTATCGCTGACGTTGCCTTTACTTTCCCTTCTATCTAATCAATCAGATGCTACACGATGTTGCATCGTGTTTCCAGGAAATATACGCACACCACTTTGCGTCGTGTGTTTTTTTAGGAACGTCTCTACATCGAACCTTGAAACATGTTTACCAGAGAAGAGCACACATGGATGCACTATTTAATCGTTCGTCGGTTCATTGAAAAGTTGCTTCACTATTTCATCGAAATGGGTTAAACCTTGTCATCTTTCACTCGGATGCATGGTGTAGTTGTAATTGTTTTAGTGCCTTAGATAAGAAAAGTAGCTTAAACAGAAAATGTAACGAAAGAAGAAAAATTCCTAGAGAAGTATTATTTTTCTTGAGATTTTTTTGGAAGTAAAAAAAAAAAAAAAAAAAAAAATCAATGCAGGTATTTTCCAGATGAATAATTGCTTACTAAGGTATTCGTCGACCCCGCGGACGTAAACGAATTTTAATAAGCTTTGAAATTGCTACGACCCAAATTCTCATTTACTTCGACGAACACGAAACATCGCCAGTTTGTTTGACAACGTAAAAGAATTTGCCTAAAGCCGCTACGTTTGGGTCGTCGACGATTATTCTTCGAATGAATTTTTCTCCCCCGTTATCGTTGGCAAGAGTGAATTTAAAGCGCGCGTGATTAACAGCGAGAGATGGAAAGCGAATGCGTAAACAGAATCTTAACCAGGCGATTATTTCTTGTTTACTCGTGCCACGTTTAGGGACCGTTTTTTAAACGCAATCGACTCGAACAAATTCCCAAAGTGGCGTTGTTTGTCTTTGATACAATATCGTGCCGATATCTCCAACTTCCATCGTAATACTTCAATGAAACGTGCACTTCATCGCTGCACTATTCATTTGATGAATTTTCGTGCATCGGTGCACTTTCCATTCGTTCAATTACAATGTATCGGCTATCTTGGTACAGCCAAGTATCAAGTTGGTATCTTTTCTACAGACTTAATTAGGTACTACTTAAATTCTCTGATAATTCTCGATATTCCAGATACATGGTTTTTGATTCTTAAACGCTGGTATAATAAGTTGATCTATACAATCCTCCTTATCGTAATCGAGATTGCCATAGTCATCTGTATCACCAATGTCATTGTTATCATCGACACAATCATCGTACTAGTCATCGTGCATTTTTTTAATTAAATCTTAATAAACAATCGGTATGCGTAAAACGACTCAAGGTTGAGAAGTTCGACCTGCGCTCGTAAATATGCCAAAAGTAAATGGTTCAATTAATAAAATTAATCAATACATAGGTTTTAATTAATTGCACCAACGTTCATATCGCCTTTTAAGTGATACCGATTGTACCCATTTTCAAGAATTTTTTTCGCACAAACAACGAGTAAATAAATTTATTGCTTATTACCGTTGATATATACGCATCGAACAACGTAAAAAATACCGTTTTAATTCAGTTTATTCATCGATTCCCGGATTCAACGCGCATCGATCGTGTTCTTTTGCGCGATCGTTAAACAATTCTTCCTCAGTCGTACGACCATTTATCGGAAGACCTGATAACGCTGGGAGCTTCTGTCGTTGTCCCTTGTTAACGACACAAACCACCGTGGCAAACACATGCCCACGCATCCCGCATCGTTTCCTTGTAATTAAACTCGATTACCTTCGCAGCGTGTTCTGTAATCCACGCGGAACACGTGGCCGTACAAAGGGTCCAGTTAAAAGGGATTAAAAGGCATTCGTTCTCTGCCAAACAAAATGGTGGAAAAATCTAATAACGCGATGCTTCGAATCGAAGTTACCGAACTTAGCGTTTTAACGTTTACCAGCGCGGAAAATTGTAAATAGATGTGATTGTTCGGAGTTAATTGGAGTGAAATTGAATAAATTTATTCGGATATTTGGAATATATTTTTCGATATATTCAAATATAAAGTAGTAACTTTGTGTACCTTTATTATCGATCTATCTAACTTAACTATTGTAAGAACGATATAGAATCGAGGTACTCTTTTGGTTCTAGAAGTCCACCACTTGGTAATAACGATTTGCTTTTTATTTTAACTTTACCATGCGGTTATTAATAAAGAAAGTTAACTTGTGCCACTTCCAAGGAGAAGACAGAACCCCGATGCAGATACAGCGAATCTCGAGCAACTTTATTGCACAGAGGTTTATGAATTAACCCGGACAACTCCTCGATTATCGTATCATGTTTATTCGAATAATATTAACGTTCAACCGTGAATTTATCCCGCATCTATTTATTGCCTTAAGCTGCCCCTGATAACCGATTGGCCGGAAATATGATATCTCCTTTTAATAACGCTTGTTTTAAAATAATTTTCTTATGCTCCATTTGAAGAAGGATATTTGACTCTTTATTTCAAAGAATAAGGGAAATTTTTCGACAGCTGTGCAACTTCAACTAGGAATATCAGGTATCGATAGAAAGGTCTTCGTTTCGTGTTACGTATTTTCTATGCAACTTCTACGTACACGCTCCCTCTTTTTCTTTTTTTGAGAAATTATAAATAATTCTCTGTTAAACCCTAGTCCATTTGAATATAATTTATGGATGTGAAGTCATGTGGTTTTTAAACAAGTTTAGGACGACGTACTTCGATAAGGTTAATATTAAAAGAAGAAATTAAATGGAACAAAAAGTGTTCTTAATCAATCGCTATCTCGCATATCTGCATCATGCTAACATCTCATGCTGCGCTCAAATGTATTCGCACTATCAGTGCACAAAGTATATCACCGTAAACAGGTAGCGTCATAACAAATTTCACTGCTCTAAAGAAACTTTCTTTTCGTTTACCATATCCGAACAAGTTATTGATGATAATTGAATTGAATAATAGATGCAAAGTTTTCAGTCAGCTACTGCTGGTGGCTAGTTTAATTAACGAATCGTTTAATTAACACACACAGCGACGAATCTCCTCGCTTCTATCAGCCCGGGTCGCGATAGTTTATTTGCGGTACGATTAGGCGTGCAAAGAGTTCGCGTAAAAAAGAAAATGACGGCATATCGAGGCCATTTTTTACGAGTTGAACGAACTCCGTCAAACAGACGTACGCGCGTGTCCCTATATTTTACCGAGCACAATGAAATTCTCCATCATCGTCGGCAATTAATAGATGACCGACAGGAAATCGCGAATGAAATACTCGAACTACGTATATTTTCCTTGGAGTTTTTCTTCAACGAGGTTCAATGTCAAAGCAACGTTTACGAGGAAAAGTTCAGTGATTAGCACCGTGTACTCTAGCGATAATTTAGAGAGAATAAAGTAGGAAGATTAATACACAGACCGTGTCACAAATTAGTATTTAATCGCCGGGAAATTGCAATTTGTAACGTTGAATTAAAAAATCATTCATGGTGATTCTAATTTTTTAACAAAGAATATTTCGTTTGGATATCTTTCGAATCGCAATTCCTTGGCGATTGTGTACTCGTTAACTTTTACTAGAAGTATTTTTTTTTCCAGATTACTAATGTTGCCTAAGTACAGTCAATTCTTTCAAAATTACAAAGAATTGCTTTGTTTTTTCTGTTTTTAATCGACGCGACAAATGAAATAGTCAAAGAAGTCACCTGCAGTTGGGCGTTCATAAATTCCTCTTTACGAGTCCCCGTGCCATTTTGTCATCCGTTACGTATTTCATCAATTTTTATTATCAACCAAATGTGACGCTCACTCGCGACGAAACGGTCTTATCGCGAGCGTCATTTCATAGATATTCAGTAGACATACGACGAGGTCGTTAAAATTCGAGCATGCCAAAATAGGTCAACCTTTACACACAGTTCACATTTCCGGCGACACGTAGCGCCGAAGTAGCAAAAACAAAATTTTGCAGTTTGACGTTAAATTTAAATAATTTAATCGGAGATGTGTACGTGTATATGTGCAATTCAAATTTTTAGTTTTAATTAACGAGCAACAGGATTTCTTGTATTTGCTGGTCGAAATTTTTAGATCAGATTTTTACACCAAGTGATACTGCTAGTCGTATTATTCGAACAAATCGTTGTATAAACTAAATGTTCAAGTGGTTTATGTTGTTTGTATCTTCACCCATCATTCGAGTAGAACAATGCGTAACATTAAACGTTGGAATAACTGAAAGCACAACGTACATCGTTTATATTCTCGTCTATAATTCGATTAGAATATTGCGTAAATTAAATGTTCGATGCTACGAGTGCAAACCACGTTTATCCGAATAAACGTAGCAAACAGATCGTTATACGCTATCTATTAGCTACAAATTTTGTCCAGTTGTAGCTAATCGTAATTTGAGCGATCGGAGTTGGAGAAGCGTCCAATGAGGATCGTTTATCGTGGAATTTTCGATGCCTCGAGCTGGCAAACAACTAAATGACAACGCTTAATCGAAACTCGGCTCGCCATGGTCGAAAGCATGAAAAATATTTGTCGGCGTTCAGATACGAGAGGGGGCACGAGACCTCGTACCGCTCACGAGACAATCGCGTGCGCTTCTCATCGTTGGAAACGATCCATGCAAGTGCTGTACCGTATTATTAATAAAGAAAATATATTTCACAGCCGAGCATAAGTAACGATCAAGCTGCGGATGTTTATACAAATTTTTGTAGATACGAATAAATAACGGAGACTTGAATCAAAATAAAGGGTTCCCGAAAAAGACCTACAGGATTTTCTTTTATAATAATAAAGCACCTCTTTCCATCTTTCAAATTTAATAGCAATCACGTACACTATATATTTGTAATATATAGAAAGATCGAATATATACCATAGCATTAATGATTTATTAAAAATAAAATCCTAAAGGCCCTTCCGTTCCAAAAAAAAAAACCCTTGATATCTTCTAAACATGCATTTTATTTTCGTCACAAGTAATTCCATTCTATTTACTTCAGATTGTAATTTATATCCTTTATTTGTTACTCGATATTTGTATCCAGATAACAATTTTCCCCGTCACCGCAGGCAAAGATACGAGTCACGGCACTGCAAAATATTTGCTGAGTAAAAAAACAAATCGATTCGCCGAAAATGAATTCACGTTTGCAGTTTCGTTGCCTCCTTTCCTGTTTTCCATTTTTTTTTAACGATCCTTGTTATTGTACAAAGCGCGCGATGCACACTGTACGCTTCCTGCTTCTCGTTTGTTCGACGACGACGATTAGGTTAGTTACCGAGTTCTGCGTAACGCTGCGATAATAATCGCGATGCGAGATATGTCAGTCGCGACTCGCGAAGCTTTCAGAGCTTGAGCGTCGGTCGTCTGTATTCTAAAACTATTACTATTATCTCTTATAAATTTTATTCAAACCAGAACTTTCTATATTAATTTTCAAAGCTCCATACTAGCACTATTTAAATCCTTGGGGACAAACACAATTGGTTATCGCCTGAACATCCCACTGTCCCACGAATCAATCATGGACACCTGCAGGAACCTCAACAATCTCAATTTCTAAACTCGGGGAAATTGGAATCGCGATCGATCCCTTCGATCTCGATTCGTCGAGTAAAAACACGATCATAGGAATTTTTTTCCTCGGCTGAAACCCGATCGATTCGAGCCGTGCACCGACAGGCTCTACTCGCTCGAGGTATTTGGTATCGACGGAGGCGATTGAGCGGTTAAGTCGAAAATCGCGTCGTTATCGCGAGCCATTTCGAGATTCGCTCCAAATACAGCCGTAACCGAGCACGGGGTGCATTTCCAGCGTACGCCCGTTCGACAAATTGATCATTGAACGGAATAACTTTGCTTGTCTTCGTTCGCTTACGCAAGCGTTATCCGCATGCGCTCGGTGAACCGATAAGTCGACACACGCAACGACGTTTCTTTCGTCCTTTTTTTTTTTTTTTCAAATGCTCTTTTCAGTTGGACAACCTGCACCGGAGTTCACGTACGAAGGAAAGAGCGGGATCTCGGAAACTGGCTTTTCTTCAACGTTGACCTGGAGCAAATATACCCAGCACTTCGTCGAGAATCAGGTTTCGAGGGGAACGATCGAAAAAGAACGTTTTTGGTTTCGATAGCTCGGTGCTTTGCAATATACGCAATATTTGAGGGATATATAACACACACGTATACTTAATACAAGACCCTTAAATGATTAAGTCTGTAAATTCATTTGTTGTAAAAAATATTCTCTCGAAAATCCATGTTACATAGGTATGTGTTTTGTTTCAGGTGACTTACCTGAAATAAAAAGGAAAAATCAAGTTAGCATCAAAGAATAGTAATATTCACTTCAGTCTCAGTTACGATATTAAATCTTCACGAGTTCATACATTTTTATAACTCTCTTATATATATATATATATCTTCTAATTACAACTCTTATCCACTGATAACGTAAATCTACATGCGATGAATTTAAGCACTTTTCGAATTTTTAAGGAACAACCACTGTCATCGACAGCGAAACTCCACGCGAAATGGTTAAATTTGGAAAATTCGTCGGGTCATATCGAGTTCTATTGCGTGCAGCGTGTTCACGTGCAGTGCCGCGCGTACTCAAACGCGTTGTACGCTAACCGTAGAAAGGCAAGGCCTTGATATTTCGTATAATATGCTTTGAGAATTATCTCCTGGGATTGGTGGAGGCCTGGTTTCAACTGTCTCCCTCTCTCTCTCTCTCTCTCTCTGGCAGTGGACAGATCCAGAAGGCCTGTCGAAGACAAAAGTATCACAATACTTAGCAGCGCCTTTTCTCTAGCGGTGGCCGCGCCACCCGTGAAATCAGAGGGGACTAAATGGGGGAAAAATGGACATAAGGTAAAAATGCAACTTGTTTTTACGCGGCTAATTATACTCGGCGTCGCACGCGAAGGATAGACAAAGGACTTCGTACCTTAACGAGATAATTGGTCCTTTGGCCAGGCAAATTAATGGGGACGGATTAATGTTGGCGGGAAATTCTATCTGGGAGCCGTCTAAGCTACTTTGGGAGCGGAGCCCAAGTTTTCCTGAGTTGAATCGATAAGGAAAGTAGGGTAAATTGTGTGGGTACACTTAAAGATTATTTTTAAATAATTGCATACAAAAATTATCTTCTTTGTATTTCGGAATGTTATTCGTTATTGTTCGGAACGTAGCTACTATAAGTGTCATTGAAACTCTACGCGTTTCTAGTCTCTTTTGCAAAATAAAATATCAAGAGAAAAGCCTGGATCGCAAACCAGTGATCGAAACATTGTTTCCTTGATAAAACTAAAAACTATTCTTAGCCGAAGAAAGAGCAAATTGAGAATTGAAAATTCAAGTTTTCCTATTTAAGAAAACGTTTTCTTTTAAAATTGAACGACGTCGTAAACTTTTGAGCAGCACTGTAGATTTCAATTGCACAATCTGCGCGTGACTATGTACATATTCAACATACATTGTGAACGTTATGTACGTACATTTTCCATATTTTGTAAACATTATGCACGCATATTTTCCGCATTTTCCTCTTACTTTTCGTTTCAATTTGGCACTGATGCGGAGGCATTTTGCGTACCTTTCGTTTTATCTTGCATATGTTTCTGCATACGCGTGCATAAACATCGACAATCTATTGATTATACAGGGCTATTTACAATCAACGCCTAAGCTATCTCGTGAACGTCATACCCGATGTCCCGTATCACCTGGCTATCTCTATCGTTGAACCTAAATCCTCTGAATTGTGCCTGTATAGTTAACGTCGACATACTCGGCGTGCCAACGAAAATTGGGAATGAACTCGAGGAAGAGAAAAAATTTCTGAATGTCGGGCAGTGATAAGACGTCCTCTTATTAGATAAGAACGGCTTACTCGATGCTGAAGTGGTTAAGTTGGGTACTCTCTGTACACGAGTCGAGTAAAAGAGGCATGGATTGTTCTTGAAATATTTCGGGATAGATTTTTCTATGGTTCATGTGAACCTACCAAAAATTATTGAGTATTTGCGAAATTAAGTGCTAATTAAAACGACATCGGTGAAAAATAGCGAGTGATGGTTCGAGCCAAATAATTATTCGATAAAATAGTTAATAGCATCGCTCGCTATTTTTTCCAAATAGAATATTATTTGACATTTCAGCATGTGATTTATGATGAAGGCCTTTTCAGGACAGTTATTCAAACGTTGACGTAATTAACGTAGATACATAATAAATTTTGCAAAAGTAACGTTTGTGGTCGACAAAGTATTAATCTACTCATATTACCACTCATTATGGATTGGATACTTTTTCAAAATAATTTGGTTAGTATACCTAGTCACATTTTAATAAAAATAATGTAATCAACCTATCGAACATCTCGTTTCAAACAGTTAACATTAAACGCCAGCTAACAAAAATGATTACACAACAAAACTAGTTAACGATTCATAGTCCAGAGTACCAGTGCTTTGTTGAAAACAGCTCGTACACCGAGGCTTTTCAACAGTGGTACACGTTCTCGAATGAATGTAACTCGCGAGCAACAACAAATGAAACGAACATTTACATTGCCCAACTTTCGTTATTAATTTTACCTAGTAAGTTCAACTGCGAAGTTATGTACTCCCACGCATTAGGAAACACCCTGTACACGTATAAGGAGATTACACGAACCAAAACATTTTCATATCACATGAACTCGGCTGCGTGCTACCTTCTATCTGTATGGAAATGAAACAACGCGAGACTGGTAAAACGACCGACGCTTGCGTTCTACATTGTACAATCCATAGGATGAAACTTTTACAGTAACCTGGTCCAACGTAAGCAAGGCAATTCCTGCGAACAACGTTTCACAGTGCATAGCGGTTTACAAGATAGCGCAGACGAATTTTTGATACCGGAAAATGTGAATAAATTTCAGTTAAATTTCAGTACTCTCTTTTCTGAGTTAAAATATATATTTCTTTTTTGTTAGCAATACCAATTGGCAGCCTATTAATTGGCTTTTTGATGAAGTAGCACTGTATGGTCTGAATAATACAGTACGATGTAAATATTAATATGAAAACGGCCCTACCCGATAAAATATGTGTTATAGAGATAATGTTATGGAAATAAAAAATATTATTACATTCAATTACAATATATGTCGAACCACAGCATCAACGCATTATGCATTAACTTCGAAACAAATCGAGAAGGACAATTGTAAATTAATTAGAATCTCGTAAATACATACATGAATATATGTATCAAAAGAAGTTTATGTGAAGCACATTGGTTTCGAAGAAAATCATTAAAATTCTGAGATATTCATCATCATTTTCTTACTATCGAAGCAACACGAAACAATGTCCACTGCATCGGCATTGGCCACGAAGGGGATAACGAAGACGGAATTAATTATTAAGCTGTATTATGATTACAGCCGGCTGGAATGCGACACTCGAGTGCTCAAGGAACACTAGTCCATCCATAAATAATTCTCCAACGATTACGAGTCGGAAATGGAGATTTTTCATTGAGTACCTCCGCTGATTACCATTCGGGTAGGACGAACAGGTGGATCGGAAAATTCGTGAAATAATTACGACGCGCAACAGGCTGGAACCGTCGAGCTCATCGATTCCCAGTAATTAATAGATTCAACGTTGAACGCGCGACTGTTTGTGAAAAATTCACGGTTACTCGTTCGCCCTTTCCCTCTTTGTTTTCTGTGTCAATTCTGCGCGTCGCGTAAATGCACGGGACGGTGGGACATTATTGTCTTTGAGTTAACAAAATAATTACTTTTCCTTCGACGACATTTACCGAGAGAAGGCCGATGTTATTTACTTACAGCGATGGGAAAGCGCTTTTGGAACGCGTTCACTTTCGAATTCAATTATAGCGTAAAGAGTGCAGAGGAAAATTTCGATTAGTTTTGCGTCATTTTCAGTATCGAGTTATAGAGAAACGAGTAATTTCGATCTATTTTAAGAAGTAACAGGAGGAAGGAGTTTCTGTGTGTGTTATCAGGAGGGAAATTTCTGTGGATATTAAGTCTGATAAGTTAAATTCAATTGAACATGGATTTTCTTGTTGATATTTTATATGTTTATGGATTCATGGACATCCCTCGTACATTTTCCCATATTTCCACCTGGCATAATTGCATTAATTATGCAATCTAATAATATATCGAAAGACACTTAACTTTCAGTAAATATTTGGGAGAGAATTTTGTGCTTTTAATATGGAGTGAGGGTTCGCTCGTCATGGACCTTTTACAACAGAGACAAGAAGGAAAAGCTCCTTTGTACAAGCTATAGCTCGAGACCTAATCCAGACCTAATCTCGACAATCTATCCCCTTTTCACTGCCCCTATCAGTTTTATCTGCCGTGCCCTCGTGACGTTTCCTATATCGATGCTTACCCATATCGAGGTCTAAATTACGCCTAACCTATCTTTCTCTTAAACTTGGACTGCATTCATTCTTTTCCCTAGATGTAAGCTACAGCTCCACGAAAACCTAATCCTAAGACCTGACCTCAGTAATCGGGCCTCAGAAAAGAGTCGTATAAGAGAGCTAATCCTTTTCGTTCCTTCCCCATCAGCTTTGTCTGCGCTCGCCCCGTGGCGTTGCCTATTTCAAAACCCGTCGCGCAAAAAAAATCGCCTTAGCCAATCCGATCCGCACACGGCCTTTCACGAGTCCGTACACGCCACTCGAGAATGATGAATCCAGCAGGCTGGAAATTGGCCTGGAGTGTCTCGATCTCGATCGGTTCCAGCCGCCCGATACCAACCGCGTCACGCATTCGCCGATCCGCGGACAATCTGCATGGATTCGATAGATATCCGACGTATTATCTTCGACGTTCGACCGGGCTAACCGTGTCTCGGTGTACCGCTTACGTAACGCGGAGAAGAAAATCACCGCGTGCAGCGTTACTTTCTTGCGAACACTTTTACGTCGGACGCGGACTGCGGCGCGACATCATCGTCCAGAGAATGATTGGAGCTCGGATGAAAGGGACGCGGAATTTCTGCGTGGTATTTCGCTCGTCGTGAAGCCTCCAGGCGTAACGATCGCCGACGCCGTGTTCGACGATTTCCTTTTCCAACCGAGAACGATTTATCGAAACGGCCGAAGAGCCTTCAAGCGACCTCTCGATCTTACACGCGGACTTGGAGGGGCCCGGGGTCGAACATGACCGTTTCTTGGCAGTTTCGGTGGCGACGAGTGAACGAGGAAACAGGCGTTTCGTTGATTTTATAACGGCGGAACATCTGGGTAACTGAGTTTCATTTTAAAAAATTGTTTATAGGGATATTTAAAAGCTTCCAAGTTTAATTTTATTCTTTTACTAGCTGAACCCCGCGGTTTCACTCGCGTGGAATACTATTTATTTCAGAGTTTTGGTTTTTAAGTGTTTTTAATCCTTCGCGATATTCTGTGGGGTTGAAATTTTACCTCTTTATAATGTTAGTATAGATTTTGGAAATATAGAATATAGTGGGAATAAAAATGGTGTTAGATTATTCTTCGGGAAGAATGATAATAAAAACAAGAATATATAGAATCTTGTAATTTTAACTTTGTTCTTTTATTTTGGGAATATAGAATATACGAAGAATAAAATGTCGTTGGATTCTTCCCGAAAAATAAAACTATGTAGAAGCTTGTGACTTAAATTTGATTCTTTTGTTTCATCAATGTGAAATAATGAGAGTATGAAGTCATTGAATTCTGCTCTAAGAAGACACTCGAAAGACTCTCGCCATAAATTGAACATTATCACTAGAATTACTAAGCAAGTTAAGTTGATTCACATAGATCCATCTTTTTCTTAAAATTACCCAATTATAATTATATTCATGAATTGATTGGACTTCGCAACCTTTGAATTTCAAGTTATAATAGCGAATGTAATACTAGTGTTAACCAAATCACGAACGAGTAAATATCCAAGAAATTCATGGAATAGAGAGTAAACACATTCAATTAAACCAATTCGATATCAAACACCCGACGTTTTCGAATATCACGAACGTCTATCGGTTCTATAACTTCTGGCCAGATTCGATCGACCTTTGGTTACCGGTCATGATTAAACGGATTCTAATTGAAGAACGATAAGCTCGCGATAAGGCGATTACTATTGAATTCGCGGTGGTCTGGGGGTGTTTGGTCGAATCAATCGACTTCATTTCTCGTTAATTTCTACCAATATTTCATCATTTCCCTCATTGATATTAAAATCCTACGCTTTGTCAGAAACTTTTTTTTGTTTTAACGATTATGCAGATTGAACGGGGTAGGCGTTCAAAAATCTGTTGCACAGCGATAATTTATCCATATTAACACGTTTTCGCACAAATTAATCCTCGATTATTTCAAAAGCGATAAGGACGTTGCGCAATAAAAATAATACCGTCTGACCAACGAGATTACTTTTCGTATCGAACAACGTCAAAGAATAGGAGATTATCTTACTACTGTCCACTACGGCAAAAGAAGAAATTTACTATCTCCGTGGAGTGACGCGACGATGAATGAAAAACTGTCAGGAATTTATGTTAAATAATCCCGCGCGAAATGTATAATTAATTTTCATGTTCAGAGAAAAATAACCGTACAAGGTGTAATGATGATGATACTTGATTTACGACGTACACCGTAATAACTGCGATTCTCCTTTGAATATCAGACTCCGACTTCCTGAATCTTTTCATCTCTTGCATGCCTCTGGATCTTATCGTTTTTATTTCGATCCGTTGTAGGATTCAATCCTGAAATCGTGGATCACTATGGTTGGAGTTCAGTGACGTTTACGAAACCGTTTTATCTCGTGTTAAAAATTTGCCTGCTATTAATTAACGTGTACTTTGTCGCGATGCTTCCACTCTGACCTAAAAACTGTTAACCCATTTTCGTGAAAAACGTGAATTCTCGCGTCCTCGATTTGTTTGCCTTCATTTCCTTACCGATTATGCCATTACACGGACCAATTAAACGATAAATAGTTCTCGTAGCAAAAACTTATTCCCGAGAGATTAAACGACGAACGAGAGAAACAGAGAGAATTGTTAATGGGAGCAGAACATACGTTCGTTACAGAAATTAATGAACACAACGTTAATTTATTATTGACACTAGTATCTGTAATTAACGTCATTTTCTATCGATATTTGGGAATTTAATTAAATTTATTACTGGAATAAATGTATCCAACGTAATTCATTATTGAAACTAATGTATTGAATGTAAATCATTATTGAAATTAATGCATGATTTATTATCGAAGTTAATATGAAAACTCGAAACAGTTCCATTAGAACGAACAGAAGGAAATAAATTGAGGAACCAACGTCAATGGAGATAGAACGCTACGAGTTTTGTATTCATACAGTATTAATCGATACACCCGATAAATAAGGCAGCTCTGCGTGAAAAAAATAACCCGAAACTGTACAACAAATTTTTCCACGCTTTAGGTAGGAGAAAGTCCAGTTCGAAGGTACGCGTGCCCCAAACATTTTCGAAAGCGATTTTCTCCGAAACGAACACCCGCACGAAAATATTTCATTCCATGTTTTCGATTTACTTTTGTACCTAGAATCGCTTAATATTTCGTTTTACCAATCACCGACGGATACTCTGTAAATATAAACGAAAACGTTACTCCAGTAGATACTAACATCTATCCTACATCGAGATGACATAGTAAATTTCCGAAATGATAAGAAAATTCGAAGCAGCGATGAAAAATAAGGATCGAAACGTACTCGAACCGATTAGTTTTTCATCGTTGCGAACTCCGAAGACTCTAAAGCATCGTCGAGCGTGCCTCCGCTGTAAAAAAAGGGTCACGATCGTTACCAGGAAATATTCCGTCCATGACTCTAGACTAATTGGCGGGCCTAAATTTTTGACGAGTCAACCTGGCCTGGCATGGCTTGGCATTATGGAACGTGTGAATCAATTGGCGAGACCTTGATCCACAAATAGAACCACGCCGGCAATAATACCGCACGAAAACCAAAGATCTCCGTTATTCTTGTGTAATAATACCTATCGATTGGGAGAAAGAGGCACTCGATACGCACGAGTGCGTCGAGGATGAATCGAAAATAACCATGCAATTATACCAATCCGTACAATAAAAAGTGAATACGTTTCAGGCTCGGTTCTTGCATCCGCGAATCTTATTTCCGTGAAGCTTCATTTACAGGGTGTTTCATAAAATGTTACATTGAATTCTCGATTCGACATAAACATCTAAAACGTAAACATTAACCTTTTAGTCGCTCAAACGTGGGGTTGAAGATACCGTGACCATTCCCCTCCAATGTACACCAAGATCATTGAAACCAGCCAGGCAGTTACTATTCTAAATAATTAACATAAATTGATTCCTGGAACTCTGTAAAAATGCTCGCAGTCGGTAAGATCGTACACGAGATCTGCAGATATCTCGAATTAGTTATTCTAGCTTGGATTACTACGAACAGTATCTCACCTTCGTAACTGCGTGTCGTTGAATATTCGATACTGCTCTTTTTCTTAAATTTCACCGAATACCGTTTCATCACTTTTGTCACGATTAGTCTGAGGACGTTTTTGCACACGTAGCAGATGAAACTGCACCGACGCAATTATATATAAAATAGGAACAATGATGTACGTGTTACACTATTTAGAAGATACGACATACTTTCTTCGAGTTTCGATTCTTTTTCTATGTCTGTAAATTTGTATAAATATATGACCGTCTAGTCATGATGTCGTTAGATGTTGAAATCACCTGTGACGTTCACATTTTATCGAACACTGAAAACAAAAGTGGAGGTATACGAAAAGAAGTAAAGTCTGGACTGTAGCAAGGAGCGTCGTGAACAGGTGCATTGAAATTGAAATTATTGTGCAGAGGGATCACAGTGTGCGCAGTCGTGAACGAAAGTGAAGGTACCTCGTTCGCACCTGTGCCATCGTACCTACGCAATTCGATTGTTCGGACGCCTAGTCGGATTACAGTCTTCGCTGAGTCGATGGATTTATCGCTGACAATCGATCGAAAAGCGAAACGCGTTTCCATGTTCGCGTTGCAGCTTTTCTTCATAAACAACGCCGATATCTGTTTATTTTCCTAGCTGTTTGGAACAATAGGACGGAAGTGTCGTCAATGTTCGATACTTTATTTTTCTGCTTTCTATGGATTCATTGACACGATACTTTTAATGCGGACTGAGTTCAAAATGAAAAAAGAGGGTTACTGAATCCTGTGTGTATGAATGTTGCTGTTTGTTTTGCTTTGATACTCCGGAGTGGATCATCTAGAAGATTGTAGATAATATATAGAGTACCGATGACTTTAAATTGAAGAAGAAAGAATCTGAATCTTGTTTAGTCTACGATTTACTTTTCGTTCCATTAAAGAAATTATAGAATTTGGTATAGCGACATTTATGTTATGGAACTATCGACAAATTCTTTATGTATAAATGTGTGAATGCGTGCATGTACAGTTCGCCCTCGAGAAGAACAAACCCAGCTCTTCCCGTGGTTGTTCGTCAGCGTATTAAAAACTAAAGCGTCTATGAACGCCTGGCGTGTTGGTTGCGTATTATTTATTTACATGTCTATAAGACAAAATAATGCACGTGCCAATAGGTTACCCTTTCTACGGATCGAAGGCGACGATACTGTCGCGATGAATACAATTGAAAATTCATTCTTTCTACACCACACTATTAATCTCTACACTTTCCTTTATATCTTCATTCGTCATTCGTCAGAAAATCAAACAATTTCACATGGTGGCATCCATGTAATAAACGTTAGTATCCCTAATTTTCCAAGAGAAAAAAGATCTGTCGAAATTCATTTTCTTCCTGTAGCCTTGGAATTTTTAGCGAGAAGTTCCGATCGTTAAATAGCGAAAGCGGTTCATAAGTTTTGAACTAACGGCGAAAACACGTTGCAAGAACATCGTCAGTTTTTTTCGACCGCGGTCCCACCGAATCGACTCAGGCTAATTTATTTATTGAACACGGATTCGCAGAAATGGTTTATCGACACGAGTGCCCCGGTTGACATTCGGAAGCAATCGGCAGCTGTTACTTAAACGAAATCGCACGTGGCATACATTATCGTAAACATTGGCGTTAATGACTACTGTTATATATCGCGAATTGCGTATATATGCGAAACAAAAAAGGTCACAATGTTCTGTGTCGAGTGCCTTTATCTCTCGAACGCGATTATGAATTTCTGTATCGAGTTGTCTTTGGACGAAGATGAAAACGAATCGTTCGGAAGTACTGGTAATTCTGTCTGGTAATTTCAGCAATTGCTTATTCTTAAAAATTAATTCTGCGCCTTTCCATTCCATCGTTTATGAGTATAGTTAAAACGAAAGTATTTCGTTACGGTTAACATGCCTTGGAGAAAGAACTACGATTTGTATGGTATCTTTTTATAAATAAATGGCAAGGCTGCTTTACAAAGACACCGAATTAATTTCTGCACCCGATAACAGCATGGAAAGATAAAATCTGTAATTAACTCTGCTGTAATCTGTAACTGCTGCGAGCAATTGGTCGTAGATTTCTGCGATTAAAGAAGATATTTATCCAATGAATTTAGAAATTTCAGATAAACGATACACGGGAACGATTTCTAACGTTACGCCGAGAAGCAAGTACATACTTCCTTATATCGAAAGATCGAATTAAATTACAAACATACAAAGCTCGTGCCCAGATTAAAACGAAATTCAATCGTTGAAATGTATATTCAACGTTAAAAAAAAAAAAAAAGAGAGAAAGAAAGAAAAAAAAAAAGAAAAGGTGTGCCAACCAATGGCTGGAAAACCTCGAGCGCCGTTATTATTCGAAACATACGCGCGATCATTCGTCGTTGCAACATTACTTCCGCGCAACGAGATAAATAATACTTTCCTGCACAGTTCGCGAGAAGGCAAAACCACACAAAGACGTCGACGCTTCGAATGTTGAAAAATCACACCGTTGTAATTAATATCACGCGCTTTCACTAGGTCGCTATTAACTGCACACACAACACGCGCTTCCAGGATATCGAATGACCGACTGCAATGTGTTTCACTGGGTAAGTAAACCAATTATTATCTAATTCCTACGAAACCCGCTCGCTCTGTAATACTTCCAGCCAGCTCCGAGCGTTTCCGTCGATTTGTTCTCAAGTGGAAGTTAACAGCCATAAAAAGGCATACGAATTCTTACGAAACGATTTTAATCTGCGTTTGCGCTTATTTTCCGCTGAACAAAAAAAGCAATTTCTTGTTTTCGTTAACACCCAATCATGCGTAGGCATTACGCGCCTCTCGTCCGAAGAGTGGACATTCTATAATAGTTTAGCTTGTTCGACGGTTTTTTTTCTCGATCTTGAAGAATCCTCGTTCCAGTAGTCAGAGGTTGTACTAATTACAACCTCTAATTTCAAGCTATATATTGCGATAATGACCACGTATGATAGGTTGATGAATACGTCTAAGCAAATACTATCTTATCGTGGATGAAAATATGTAAGATTCTATTGAAAAAAATTAATGTATTCATTATTCCTTACAAAAAAATTATTTACCCCTCCGTCTGAAATAGGTTTTGTAAAATCATTTCTTTGATAGCTTCGTCCCCTCACGTAGATACTTAACCATCCCGATTTCATCAGCCTGTAATGTCAATATTGATTTCGAAATGCGTTTCCTCTGTCATTTCCTTTCCTCTATTGTTCTCTATAAAATTGAAGAAAACACTGTTCCTTCTCCCTAGATCTAATGCTTTATCACGTATCACGTATTGTCGCTTCATTGTCGTTAAGTTAAGAGTTCAACCTCGCTATATTATTGTTCCCGCTATGTTTGGAAGCAACGCGAATAACGTCGCGCAAATTTCCTCAGCCGTTGGCACTAGTCGATGGAGTCTATCCTGTGTTCCAGTTGCCACGGGTGCGGAGGAGTACCTCCCGCGGGATCAATGGGTCATTGCCCTACGTCCGCAGCATCTGAACCGGCCAGCAGGGACACTAGCCGTGGAAAGTATTACTCGACCCTTCGACGCAATAAATAATAAGACTTTTCCCACGCAAAGCAATCGTCTCTTCCTCGCAGCGGCTGATAGCATCGCGATGAGTCGCGAAATATGAGAATTTTCCGTCTTAGTTTGCACCAACTCGATTAACGCCGTGTTCTCTCGTTTATGTGTCACGCTGATGAGCCAATCTCGACCCCCAGCAAAATACAGACAATTAAAAGAATACTCTCTCTAGAATTGCTGGAGGAAAAGAAACAACCGCTTCTATCTCGGCAACGAAGCCTCGAATTGCAAAATGAGAAAAGACTTTTTGGTTCGCATTTGAATAAAGAATCGACTTCCGAAACAGAGTACCACGTTGTTAGCAATACCCTGTACATTCTAAGCTTAAGTACTTGTATCCTAAGTCTAGACTCCAGCAGACATTATTCAAACATTTTTAACGTATCGAATTAACCTTCCCCTAACAGAAGATTATCATTTCGACGAAAGAAAATATATATTTAAAAAACAAAGGACGCTCGCATTAAATTTCTGTTCCGTGTAGCGATCGAAGTCTTTTCTTTCCAAGCAAACGCGAGAAATATTGTTCGACAGCGAGTAGACGACAAATGCGAGGAATATTCCGTCCCTCGGGCTACGATGTTCCGAGAATCAACGTTTCTGGAGCGTCGTAAGAAAAAGGAGGAAGCCAGCAGCCCGTTCTGCATAATCCGCGCGCACCGGCTCTTCTTTTCCACGCTCTTCGACCAGACATGAGAAATTTATCGCGGCCTTCGGTGGCGGGATACACCGCCGATCGGCGCTGAGCTATGTAACACGGTCCCGGTGGCTTCGACGTCGCGGAGATTGGAAAAACTTTCCCTGCACGGCTTAAGCACCGTCTCCGACAATACGGAAGAAGGCAATTTACGAGAGGATACCGTTCGGTGTACCACGAGCGGCAACTACGTGCTAGGCGAACGGGTGAAAAAATCGCGCGTCTGATAATACGGATATTAATATAGAGAAACAGGCTGTGCGAAGCTGGTTGGTCACTCTTTGAAAGCTATGTGATTTACAGTTCTGACTTCATTTTCGATAGTTCTATAGTTACTGATCAATGACAACTGTTGAATAATTGTTTAAACAATTTTAAATGTGATCTGCTGTTCGACTAGGACGAATTGCGATAAAATCGTACCATGCGCGACTGAAATTTCCAACATCTCTATCTCCTGACAACAATTCGATAATACTTAACATCTGAAGTCGAGCTATCCGATACATTTTTTTCACATTCCATTTGAAACTGAAGTAACCTGCTATTCCGAAGTACGTTAAATGAACGCGGACGATGATAACGATCGTTAACGGTCGCGTATTTTCCTTCTTTATTTTATTTGCAAACGGTTGCGCAATTGTTTGTGAACTTCCGTGTTTTTCCTACGAAACTGGACTCCCCCGTCTATCTCGGTTCATTTACAAACCTAGCGAAATGTCACGGGCGCAGATAACAACGGTAAATTTGAATGTTGGATATGCGTCGTTTCCGACAGAATAAAAAACGCAATGACCGATTAACGAAGTTATCGCGTCTACCTGAACGATAAATTCAAACGCGTGATTCGTGGCACGTAAATCGTCGATTAATTATATAACGCGAAATTGTTAATCTGAAAACAAGTTATATCATTCCGTGGCTCGTGCGTGAAACGCGACGGAACGTCTTCTTCGCGCCATAGTCGCTCGTTGATTAACGTCCCGATCGTAATTTACCAATTGTCTGGGCTATAATTGATACCTTTTACGTGTAAGAATTTTAATACAATAAACCGTTGACTATGGCGAGAACGAAGTTCCTGCAATTTCGTTTCTGAAATGAAAACGAAACTTAATTACGATCCTGCAGTGTATATAACTACCTTATTGTTTGAGTTATCTACTTGTTCGCGCATGAGGTACGATTACGTTAAACGTTCCTCTTTTAAATAGAAGTTCAAGATTAATTAGTATTAGAGCTGTAATATAGTATTATTTAATGTAACAGCTACTATTGCCACTTATTGTTGTACTGTCGTTGCGATGGCCAATAGACAATTGGAAACGTCTAAAATACGTATGCGCACTGTTTTTAAAGTACGCTTCTTATCTTTCCACTTACGAAGATTTACAAAATGTCGTCGAGAGATTGTGTCATGTAGAGAAACGGGAAAACAAGTATAATTGAGAAGCTGAAGAGATAAACGCTGATAGTGTCGCGTACACGGTTGCATAATTTTCCTGGAACATTCAATGAGGCTAAACTGTATTATTATAAGGAAACAAGTTGCCAAGAAAATTTTGTCCAATAATAATGATTTCGATCTCTGTATATAAACGTACAAAGAACATCACAAACACGTGTACGATAGAGTTCTGGAAGAAGGGACTGTCTTTTTTACCACAATCGGATTAGATAAGAACGATATGAGGATTTATTGCTCTTCTTATCGAGATTTAGAAGCTTATATCGATGCTTTGCTGGCATAAGGGTCCAAAAATTCTGACCTATAGCCTATTTTATCTCGCCTATGATTAACCAGTTACAGACTAAAGTTACGAAATCTAGACGAAATCAGACGAAATCTAGAATTTAAGGCAGTGATTTCCAAACTTTTTGAAAAACACCTCCTTAAAAGAGGAAATCATCCCACATAGAAGATTCTTCATTTTCCAAAATAGATGTTCCAACAGGATTTCTGCAAAATCTAACAAGACTTCTTAAAAATGGCCCGTTAATGAACCACGTGCCGGGCCATTTTTAACAGAAACATATACAACTAAAAAATAATTTTCCGACACTTTAGGTTGCATATAAACACCGAGTGAAAGGAAAAGATAGGATTCATTTGCTTGAAATTAATTCTCAAATCTCGTCAAAACTAATTGGACTTTCTCAGGAAAAAATAATTTTCTTAGTCTTTAAGAAGTACACAAGCATCGAGTAAAAGGGTAACTCGAAGCCTGCATTAATTTTTTCGGAATTAATTCCCGAAGAAGGACACGACTCTGAAGCGACATGGACTGCTCAGTCTCCTCAAAGTGCGTAGTCCTTTCTGTGAAATTAATTCCCAAATGAGACTTAATTTCGCAGCAATTTGGCTGACCAGTCCTCTTAATCGCGATCGACGCCGTCCTCCCGATCGAACGGTTCCTCTTCATTACCAAGTGGCACCACTTTCATCGACGTCCACAAATATCCTGACCTTAACTGGCGCTGCTCCGCGGGGTCTGTCTTCGTGCGTTTGACCGCAAGTGACTCTATTTTTGCCTATGACCGCAAGTGGGATCGCAGCGCACACGAGCCAAACGACACTAATTCCATCTGGAACGACAGAAGTCAGGAGCGTGGCTCGTTTCGTTGTCGATTTCGACCGTTCTGACGCATACTGATCCCACTATAGTTCGAAATGCGCAGGAAGAAAGAAATCAACGCGATGTCTTTTCGGGGAACTCCGCTTTTTATTTCGTAATTAACACTGAATTTTATGGATATCTCTTATCAGATTTCTACTACCGAAGTAATACTTGAGTGAGTGAAGTCGATTAACAAAAATTAATTAGGAGACTTAGACCAAAATAAATTTTGATAGATGCTTGCCTCTTTATATAGATAATCGTTGGCATAAACGGTCGGGTAACAGTGTAAACGGTTTCTGTAAAACCTTCTAAAATATTGAATGAATCAAAATGGCCGTGATCCATAAACCTAGCGTCGAGAACAGTCGAGAACAGTTAACTCCTCGGTTTCTCAGCGCGAATTCAGCCAAATGATTTATTTATTTCAGCTGCAACCGAGATCAAATAGGGGAAAGACGTGGCATTTAAATAAACGAGCTTGACTCGCCTTTAAAGGCTGCTGGCCACATGAAATCTTACTGTGAAACATTTCTGTATGAAAATTCAAATCTGAATAGGAATAAAATTCTGCTGTTCTAAGAATTTCTAAAAAAAAAAGAAAAAGGAAAATAGTTGGGATAATGATTTTTTAATTTTTCAGGTGCTCGTTCCATCGTACGGAGCACAGAAGTGAATGGCGCACGCCGAGCTGGCCCAGGACACGCTTTCCCTTAAAAGGGTACAATTAGAAAGCAGATCGTCGTTTCGCGAGATGTCACAGTGCTCCGATAAGCAAATCGGTTCCCTAGCGATCTTCCTTTCGTTTCATTCGCGGCGAAAACGAGGAATCACGAAACTCAAGTAACTCTGCAAGAGAACGGGAACGGATTCCGCGAGTACGTGCAAAAGGGTAGAGGAAACGTGCACAAATGGAAGTAGGCTGATTCCTCGCATAAAAATGGGTCAAAATTATAAAATGACTTTATCACGTGCGAGGGTTCGTTTTCAGTGAAACGACATCTGAAATCGGTTCAACGCGCGTGACCGAGTTTCGATTAAAGGAGGCAGTCTATCATTTTTAGTAGGAAATGGAGGGTCTTCCATCGCTATTTTCTATTAATTTTATACATAAATTACTTTTATTTTACTAAACTTATTGAAATATTAATCATTCTCTATTGTTTGTGTTCATAAATTTCTGATACTCTATAAGTTCAACTTATTACACCTCCGTGGACGAAATATGCTCTACAACTTGGTATTGAAATGTGAAGTTAGTCATGTCAAATTCGTTATTTAAAATTTGAAAGTATAAAGAATACCTCCATTCAGCGGTTGTCAATGTGAATGCCCCCTAAACGAGTCTCGCACCTCTTCAGCATCGATTTCCCTGAAAACGAGAACTAGTACGAAAAAATTCTATCAGACATTTTCGATTCATTTTTTTGCGAACAATTTAATCGTGCATTCAATTGCATGAATCGCCTAATGATTTTAAAACGAGGCATCGAAAGAACGAAGAACAAGGAACGTCCCGTGTTTTCTAACAGCGTTTAGACGAAGAATCATTATGTTTGCGGTACGATTCTCACGACAACCAGTGTAAGGAATGTAGTCGATCCGACGTGCCAAAGGGTAATTAACGATCTGCCGTGATGGCGCGCGTTTATGCTGAACGTCCGACGAATGCCGGAAGATAACTATCGCGCACAACAGCGCAACCACGCTCGATTGATTGATGAATGCTACCACAGTGGCCCAACACAAAATAGAACCTGAGAACTCCATTCAAGGAAACAAATAAATTCAATCCTTATTTATATAGACAGGGAACAAGCAAATTACACAACATAGGAGAAGCACGTAATTCAGAAATAACACTTGTACTCGCACCTAATTCAACTTGTACTTTTAAAACTTTACGACACTTATTACTTTGATAATACGTCCAACTTGCTTTTAAGAAGCAATTCGAATCTAAATTCGCAAATCGACCAGTGTTCTACAAAATGTTTCTTCCGCGTGCCCGTTAATTCTCTGTAACAACGTTCAAACGGTTTTCGCTGGAAAATGCCGATGGAATCGTGTCCGCGTGTTTCAGTCCGACTTTTTTCCTGATACCCCGACGACTCGTGCGTGGTTCGGCCAATAGGAAAAGCTGTCCACGAGTTTTTTGCAAGCCCTGTAATTGAAAAGTCGCATGCGATCAAAAACGACCAGAACGAAGTTTCCTCGACGAGGAAATGTTTGGAAAGCAGTTTCTACGACGCTTTTTGCGCTCGTTTGCAACAGATGCGCGAATGACGCGACTTCTTGTCCGCTCGACTAGCTGAATAGTTTGTTTAATCATTTCTCTGGAATTTTTACATCGTTGAGCATTTATATATACGACAAGTATCCTCAACGATCTTCAGGGAAATTTTATAATAAATGTTTAGGGAAAATACGTCGAGGAAATTTTCTCGGAATTCGTAGAAGGAACATTCGATAACCCTGCGAGTTCGGCAAAGTATTATCTAGTTTCAATGATTATTAATTCACGAGCATATGAATAATTAAATTCCTGACTTCCTTCTATAATATTAAAAAACGAAGAAGATTATACATGAAATATGAACAAATGTACGTGCACAGATTCGAAGTATTACACTGGTTGGAGAGTAAGAGATACTTCCACTTAAATTTCATTTCTTTGTCTATGTCGAGAGAAACATGAATTTTCCTCGATGAACGTCCCACAGTCCATTACATTTTTCGCATAAGATACCAAGCACAATCACGAAAACGTGAAAATACTTTTCGAGCAAATTTTTCAGAGCACAATCAAAATCTACAGTGTAGCGATAGAAACGTAGTGGGTTCATATTCCGGAAGCGGGGACCAATACTTCCAACGTTCAATCCCTTGCACAGATGCGGAGGAACAGGCGAGGGACTCCGAAGATATTACACGGGGAAAATGTGACGTTGAGATATGCCAAGGTATTATAGTACTCCGTCAAGCTGAATTCCATTTAAAGCCCGTTGAATTCGCAATGGCAACTCGGTCGTTTAGGTACACCAAAGTGGTTCTACCTTTCGCTTAACCTTTTCTTCGTTCGCGTTACTTTCACATACGATCACCGACCCCCGGTGTCGGTGACAAAACGTTATTCTATTTAAAGATCAGTCCGGTTATCGATGTCGACGGGCAACTGTATCGAAGAATGCCTGCACGTGGGAGGTGGAGAAAAAAAGTCATTAACGCAAGAACAAAGTGACGGCGGGGATGCTGATCGAATGGCAACGCTATGCGTCGATCGCTCCTTGTAAATGACAATTTGCCAATTCCAGGGAGGGAACAGGGAAACGAGAAGAAGAAAATACTCGGATACTTTTAATTGTCTGGTAGGATCGTTCGATACTGGATGTTCTCGTTGGTTTTTTAGATGGATGATCGTTTTAATGGCGAAGAATCTGACCGCGATGAAGAATGTACGAACGATAACTCACGAAGATTTAAAACAAAAAATATATTAATGGATTTAACTTCTTAAGGCTTCTCAATTTTTATGATATTTCTTATAAGTAGATTGCAGATGTTTATGCATTTCTGACGTACATTAATACGGACAAAATTACATAACGTATGTTGAATGTAATCTATTAATTAATGTAATAATTTAATATTCCGTTTTGCATAAGTACGCGCACCTTTTGGTTATGATTACCATGTCTTTAGCTCGCATCATAAATGCATGAAATCCGCAGTCTAATTATAAGATAGGTTAACGAGCAGAACCTCGAATGTTGCGGGAAGTAAGGGCTGAAACTCCCGCAATGATCGAGATACTTAACCCAATGACTAGTAATCTTCCGCGCGATATTTCCATTGCTCTCGAACTTACTTGTACTTTAACAATCGGGGTTCTCGAGCAACAGTCTAGGCTTTCGCGCGATAATCGAGTCCCCCAGCTTAGTCAAAAGTCTTGTATCTCTCCTTAAGGGTCGCATTAGCTAATCTATTCGACCTCTTCGCACGTTTGCCAATTTTCTCGAATGATTACCCACTTCCTGACGATGAAAAACGTGTTTCGCGGCAAAGAAAATAGCACAAAACCGCCGCGGATTAACCACGGCGCTCGTTACCGTATGCACGCTGGCTATTATAGTACGCAAGCGTGGAATACCGAAGAAGCTTTCACTGCAAGATGTTGTCGGCTTCCGGTAGCGTAGTGACACTTTTTAGTGGGACGTTCCATTTGAATTCATCGTACTCCAGATCGAATGCGTCGCGCTCGAGGCGAATTTCCGGTATGCAAGAGCCACGACGAATTTTAACGCGCCGACTGCCGGAATAAAAATTCGTGAAAATTTCTACACTAGCTGAAATTTCGTCACGGGACTATTAAAAATTAGCACGAAAGCGGAAGGAATTTTGCTCGCGTGAACAGCTATGTCCTACGCAAACAAACATGCGGCAACATTTTTATGAAACTCGATTAACGTGGCGAAGTTTTTACTAGTAAATTTCTAAGATAAATTATAAATAAATAATAAAGAACGAAATGCTTGGAATTACATTAACGTTGGATTACACGAAACGTACCTCGTTCCAAATTTGTTACATAGCATTCAAGTTACGATGGATACTCGAACACATTTCTCGGATAGACGACGATACCAGCAGAATAAAAATGCTGCCCGATCCAGTCGATTATGCAATCTCTTCGGCTGCGTCAACGGAACATCCGGGTTAATTAATTCAACGATCTAGAGGAGATATCGCATTACGCGTGACTGAAGTGTACGTGAAAATTATTAAAAGCCGATAAGTATACGCGAGGTATGACTCGTTAAGTAATCATTCGTACTGGCAGCTGCTGTCCAAACATACTGAATAAACATATTTTACCCGAATACAAGTTCTGTAAACGTTTCGCGACGAGTTCGATCTGCGAATGCTCCAAACTGGTGAAAAGTTGTACGACAAATCGCGAGAAATTTCAATTGGCGACGGTTAATTAACGCTAAAATTACCGAGCAGGCCAATTTGATCCTTATACTTCAAACTTCTTTTTAAAATCACTCAATTAATTGAGCATAGATTGAGTATAGAGAATAATTAATTCATGTACCAAAACGACGATAAAATACATCTGGTTAAATTGGAATTATAAATAATTCAATACAGAGGCATGGAATTAATATCTACACCTAATGTATTGACAATGCTTTTACCACAATTTTTAAGGTCAATTGTGACAAAGATTGATTCTATCGAAATATGAAATTTTCGTTTGCTATAAGAAGTCATATAGGAATTCTTCGTATCAACGTGTTCTGAATTTGATCCAAGGAATTCTCGAGTCGCAAAATCGAAAGTGTTTGGGCCTCAGTGGCAGAATGAAGAAACAGCACGAGAGAAAAACATACCGTTAGCAATACCCGTTTCGCTTTCGTGGTACTAGGACACATACCGCAAGAGACCTTCCTCATACTGGATGTAAACAAACGAAACTGTGCCCGGGAGGTAAACACGCGAAACGTGATATTTCACCGAACGTCTGGATTCTACCGGAGACGAACGTATCTCAATCTCTTATTACGAAAATAATTTTCGCGACTCCTCTTTCCTAAAATCCCAGAATTTGAAACAAATCGTCGAATTAAATAATAAAATACACACCGATTTAATACAAATGAAATTAAAATACATTTAAAGTGCGATTACTAGACCGCGGATCTTTATGCATTTATAGAAAATTTGAATGTGCAAGATACTACAAAATGCAAATAATACGCAAGAATATAAAAAAGATCGAAAGTAAAGTTCACGTTATAATGTTTGCAGAATAAAATAAATTCCTATTTAAGTTCAATTTTTATAGGAACGTTCGCGAATATTTTATTTTGCATAAAGATCCGCGATCTAGCGATTACTTAATTCTATTCTATGGAGTTCACTAATGGTTTCCTTTTGTTATACAAAATTTAAGAAACACTGTTTCTGGAACAAGAGAAGAACAAAGAGGGAAACGAAATTCACCGTACGACCTTCCAACCAGTCTAAGGTCATTGAAAAACCAAGGACTGTTTAAATCATTTCCGGATCCCCCGCAACCTCAAACCCTCTGAAGGTCACCCCACAATGACTCCTGCGACCTCCTTTGTGTTTCAAAATGACATCAGAACGAGTACAACAGTTTCGTGCCGCGCGAATAAATATCAAGTGACACTGAAATCATCTCAAAGGCAAAATACGAAATAAATTTTACTCATTGCTGTTCTTCTAACACATTACAAGTATTCTTGACAAGTGTCAGGCGCAGAAATTAATTCTATGTCTTTACATTTGCATAATTACAACTCCAGTTTAAACAGAAATATTTACTGGCCATTATGGTTATGTTAGAGTACCAGTATTCGTACTATTAAAACACACAGATTGCTTCGACATTTTCTTTTATACCTATATGAAAATAAAACTACAACCTCGGAAAAATTAAAAGTTACACGGCTTTTCTTTAGGAATAAACGATGAGTTTCCTTTAGAAACTCAGAATTAATTTCTACACCCGCTATATTCCCCACGATCGTCCCATTTCGAATATTATTCGCGTACATGTAACATGCCGTGCTGGTCGCACCTATCGCGAACAACAATGATAAAATAAAAACAACACGACCTTCGTAACCTGGCGCTTCGTTGTTATGATTGCGTACTTCGACGGTAGGTATAACGACGATAACGTTTTGTTTGCCTTGTTCGCGCACGGTCGCCTAACCGCGACGAGGAACAAAAATTCGTCTCTAGCCTTGACTCTACGGCTGCAGAAAAATCATAAATAATTCACTCGAAACTAATCACAACAAAAGAGTGCTCCTTTAACGTGTAACGAATAAATAATCGTTCAGATTTCATTGGCGGAATTATTTAACTAGATACGAATGTTATCCATTTCTCGTCAGCATATCGCGATATCTCGATCATGTTAAAATTCTCTAGCAATGTAACCGCGGATGTAATTGTCTCTCGGTGGTTTATCGGGTCGGCGATGCAAAACCATGGTATCGATAGCGAACAATGTCGCGTCCTACGCGATCCGCATCTTGTCTCAGGCGTGTCGACCAATCGATACTCGGAGCCATTGCTCCGGAAGTGATCCTTTAGTTTCGAGACGGGCGATTCGAGTGACGTCATATCGAGCGAAATACTATCGATAGAAACGCGAGCGTTGGCGTGGGCTTGCATAATGGGCGCGCAGAAGCGTTAAAAACTTTAAAAAAGGAAGCACGCTTGGTAGTCTCGTAATATTCTCATTGTCTCATCGGCTAGTATCGCGTAGAAATCGAGAGTCGCATGTCGCGCCAGCTAGACCGTTGAACGTGATATCGACCTCGCAACGAAAGTCACGGATGGGCGAAATTCTTCTCTAGATTGAAATTCCGAATAGCTAGTGAAAGATAAACGCGATAATGGTGGTGTTACTTGACAATTATTTGAAAAATAAAAGCAGTAGGTCTTTCGTAATTTATATTGACAAAATTAGTATTATGCAATATTTTTTTTTTATCAACACAGATCATTTCCTGATTAATATTTATATAATATTTCAGAATTCATATACCGATGGAAATGTACGATGCTGTTTTAGTAATAGATAACGAACTATTAGCTACCATGGTAAAAAGTCGACTAATAGGCTATCGGTAAGTGTTAACACCACAAACACTTACCGACAGGAAGCAATTGGACATGTAATTAAATTTTTTATTTTTTATTTGTATTACTATCATATAAGATTTATTTTATCTAGTGGATTCGTGTCCAGATTAATAAGTATATAATAATATTTGAAAATTCAAATAATGAGGAAATCATGTGATGCTATCTTAGTAATAGATAACAAAACATTGGTTACCACGGTAAAAACCCTATTAATAGGCCAACGGTCGGTAAAGTGTTAATAAGCGCAAAAATAATATTCGAAGCAGCTCTGTAGGTAACGAGTTAGTAAAAATTGTTTACTTCATTGTATTAGATATTGAAATTAATTCTTGGTTTCTGCGTTACGTCATCTATAACACTAATTTCAGTAGAAATATTTACTCGCTATTTTGTCATGTTAGAGGAGCAACCTTCATCGTAATGAAACACAAGACAACTACATTAAAATAAATTAACAAATAGGAAGTTCTTAAGAACCCCTACGTTAGAATCTTAGACCAAAGTTTCATTTCATGGTAGAGCCGCCCCTGGTGGTATTTCACCGACGCAGGCATCGATTTACTCGCCACGAGCATGAAAACTGTTACTCAAATAAAATAATAAAAATCATTATTACTAAAACAATAAAATTTATATTTCCAGGTTTTCGAAAGATTTGGCTTTGATAAGTAAAAAATGAGATCACGTTGTTTTATCATCCCGAAAAAAGTACAAGGCTCTCAAAAAAATTCGGTTTGTAACTCTACTCGCAATCGACCAAGCGGTCACCATTTTCAATACGTTCAATCTGCCTCGAAACCCTTTTCCCTTAGACTACCTCCAACTCTGCGATGTAAAAGACATTCAATGAAACGTTTCTTTCTATAAACTCGATCATTTAAAAATATAATATGATCCACTTCACTAGTCTTACGTAAGACGTAAAAAAAAAAAAACCGGAGAAACTATAAAAACAGAAATCTAACGAAGAAGATATATTTGCATGAATTATAGCTCTTCGAACTAGTAAAATTCAAAAAATTTAATGCCTGGAACGCTAAGGAATTCCAAAGTTCGGCTCACGATGATGTTTCAAGGAAAACTGAAAGCTCGTTAAAATGTAAAAATAAAGTATGCGTAGTCCGGAATACAGAGTATTCCATGCTATTCAAAGGTATCGGCGTTTTAGTGTTGCGGCACTTTCGATACGGCAGACACATTACGAACAGGACGCAAGAATAAATTTAATAAATCAAATATAACATGTGGGCGTACGTGTACCTAGATATTACCGATCGTGCATCGCGAACGTACACGTACGCTCACCGTAAACGACTTGTCCGCTTTCGGAACAACGTGGCGTGTACCTACGCCCTTTGTAACTGTCTAGTTTTAGAGGGCGTATATATACGCCCTTTGCAGCGAAAGGGTTAATGACATTTTCGACATCGGCGCACGCTCCGAATCGCGCGTACCGTTCGCACGTAGAGGCAATGTCGCGGACACCGCGCCACACGTAGCCAAAGCGACACACGTTCGTGCACACGGACACGGAGCCGCAACCGTATTCGAGTTACGTAAGACTTTACCTGCATCAGAGGTAGAACCTGGCCGGGATTGACGGATCTGATCGTCCCGTTTCTCCATGCCGGCTCGTCCTTCGTCGTGTTACCCTCGAGAACGCCGACTTTCCTTTCCGGTTCCGGTAATCGCGGCTCGGTGTTGCGGTTCACCTCCTCCATGATAGACAATCTCGTTCACGAAAGGTGACTCGGTCTCACAGTGGTCTCTTTCCGTAATCGTGGGATAGCTAGAACAAGTATGGTTCGTTCGTGGTGATACGATCGATCGACTCACTTCGAGATAGAAACGGAACGTGTACCACTGAAGGTGTTCTTTGGCCGCGACGAAATTCTACTCTTTACGAACTTTACACTTTGGCGTGCTCTAACGAGACTCGCGTATCACGTGGTCAGGGGCACGTACGGAAATCGAAGCCGGAACTCCCGAAACTTCTCGAAACGCGCACAGTACAATTACCGATGGACGATTAGGCGTGAAGGAGTACGCGACGATGCGTGCTCTCGAAGCTGACGGTGACCAAACTCGATGACGATTCGAAAAAGAGCGACGAAACGACCGGCGGGATTCGACACTGCGAGAACCTCGTGCTGCTCCGTCGCGGCGTGATGTCGCCCCACCCGAGTCAAGTCGTACGCCGCGTAACTCTCCCCGCTCCGGTGCAAGCCTCTAGTCGCACGTTTGCCCGAAATCGCCCGAAAGCCGACGTCGACGTTTCGATGGAGCAGCGCCAATGGCGACCGCGGAAAATCGAAAACGTTACCACCGACGCGACCATTTTTACCTCAATTAATTATCCTACGCTTCATGTAGACTACTGATTCTTCGAATATGGTATACACGTTCCGTTTCTCGGCTGAGATTAACATTAACAGACACTTTAGAATAGATAATCTTCAATGTTGAATGCAAAGAACGCGGATTATTAGTTAACTGCTTTTTCGCGCGCTCGGAATTTTCCAGACCGTTCTGTAATTGGCGGAAGTTCTACAACCTCGAGCCTTGCACTAACTACGTTGTTCAATATGCACTTCCACATGTGGCGCCATTTTTGAACGAAGAAGAGTACTTAACCCAGACCAAACCCAAAGAGATTATCTTTTTGGCTCTACCACGTTTTTAAGGAATTTCTTACAACAAACGTGAAATGATTCGGTCGAAAGTCGACGTCGACGTTTCGGTGGAACAGCGCCAATGGCGACCACGGAAAGTCTAAAACGTCACTAAACGACGCCACGGGTCGCGACAGCTTTTTACCTGAATTAATGAATCCTAGGCTTCACGTAGAGTACTGATTCACCGAATATGATTACGCGTTCCGTTTCTCGATTGAAATTGACATGCTGGAGACACTTTAGCGTTGATAATCTTCAATGTCGAATGTAAAGAACGTTGACGATTAATTAACTGTTCTGCAACTTGCGGAAGTCCTACACCGCGCTCCTTCGAACATTGCACTTACTACGTTGTCTAATATGCATGTTCACCAGTGCAACGTGGCGCCAGTTTTGAACGTTCAGAATTTCTTACCACTGACATGAAGTGATTTTATATAGAATTTATATTTAAGTTTAAAAAATGATTAGAACATAAAAAGAAATAAATTAGAAAATATAGTGTTTACTATTCTGTTTCGTATTAAAGTATCGAATCGTAAATATTGTAATTTAATTAAAATTTAATATACTTTAACTTTTACTTTACTCGAGAGTTATCAGTGATAAGTTCAATTAATTCTTATATTAACGAGCTCAAATTTAACTTCTTGATATTTTTCACGAGAATCACAAGACGTTTACCGAAAGATATCATTTTTATTTTTCAAAGATTTCAGAATATAGGTTTAAAAATAATTTCCTCGCAATTATTTACAACTTATCCTTTTATCGAGAAACGTTAAAATGGCCAAACAAGCTTCTTGAGTGGCTTGATGTATCAGGCCACTGAAATCATAATGGAAGAGATAGGAGATGTTATGAAATATGTTATCTAAATGTGGTTGATTCTGCGTCAAATTGTGTAGCAGGTCGACAAATTTTTATACTTTAAATAATCATAGATCGCAGATAACAAATTGATTATATTTCTGGAATAGCAGGTGATTATTTCTTTTTCTCCTTTAAATAATTATTTCATTAACAATTAATTTTAATAATGCTATCTTTATACCGGATATGAGTACTTTTATAAAATACCAAACTGCGCAATTTTTGAACAGCTTTGCAGAAGATAAAATTACTGACAATTCGACACACGTGCACGATTCATTTGCGAATATTATGTTTCTAAACCTCGGTAGAGAGTGTGCACAAGTGCTCTGTTACAATTATCACCAAATATTTATCAAAGTTTAACTTATCAAAGATAAGTACAGATTCGCTTTCGTCTAAACTTACTCTTAACATCCAAAAGATAGCGAATCTGACATTTAGTCGTGCATCAATATTTAAATTTGCTTTGCCTACACAGCTCGCCATACATTAGAATATCAATAAAGTATGCTCTCGTTCCACCCATTCTTAAAAAAGAGCGTTAATTTTTCAAACTTGTTAAATGCCATTCCAGTATAGCTGCAACATTCGTTGCGTAGGATATCAGGCTCAAATCTAAATCAGCTTTTGCTCACCTTTGCATCCAGTTTAGTATGAATATTAACAAATCTTGGAAGAAATTTTCATTTGAAATAAAGGAACATCTACATAATTATTTTTGAAATGAGATCCATGATTCTCGTTTATGTCTTACGGAAATTCATATAACGTACGTTGGTATTAGAGATCAGATATATTTTCACTTTGCAAATAGACGAATATGGTCTTTAGGAAAACAGACGTTTTGACAAACGAATGTAATAAAGGATGTGTCATATCGACGGTGAAAAACAAGTGAAAACAGATTCTTTCTCGATATACTGTTTTGTAATACCACTTTCCTCACTTTTACCATGATATATTAGTAACTATACGGTGACTTATCATGACTAATTACAAATTAGTTTGTCCACGACTACGTCCATATGTTCTTGTCAGTTCAGTAATAGAAGACAACAGGATGTCTCATCACTCTATCTTCTATCTCATCTCGGCACTCTTCATCATCATTAATGTACGAAAGGCCATTGATTATCGAGACGGCCATGAAGTGTCTAAGGGTATACATACGACGAGTGCACGCATGGGTGCGTGAAAACGACTTGCAAATTTGTTGAGAAAAATTCTAGCTTAGTAGAAGAAGCCATCACGAACGAGTACACGTCATGCTACTGTCTAACAAAATTGTACAACATCTGTATTTGGCCATGTGCTAATTAACCACGGTGCTACCCACCCTAATTTACACGTGACGTTTCATCCGCAAATACTGTGTCATCCGTGTCCTACGCACCTTGCGTCATTCTGTTAGAACGTTGCATATGAAACGGTCAATATCATGAACACTTAAATTCCTCAGAATTTGATAACAAGTACTGGCATATGGGTTTTATCGTATAATCAATTTGATGCTTGAAACTGTTTGAAGAGGCCACTGGATTTGTTTCGTCGATCGTATCGCTACAAAATGAAAGATTCAAATCATATTCGAGGACGTTGATGTGTACCTTTCTCATACGAATTTAAATTGGAATGTAACGTTGAATTGACAAATTGTCTGATTGAAATAATATCTCGAATGGATAAAAAAAATAATGCCTTGTCAGAGACAACACACGATTACTCTTCGATTTTGCTCACCCCCTACCGTATAGTGCGCATTACATTATCGATAAAGATATCATTGGGACAAGTGCACAAGTCGTCAATGTATTTTGCTGAAACAATTCAGACATTGTGCCACCGGAGCTGATACCGATCGCTCGATTCAACGACTTAAAAAGTACACACAGGTCTCACGTATTCTCTATACTCGCATTGTATCCACCTACAATCGTCAGAAGTGTGACGTTACGCAAACCAGCTAGCGCTAGCACACGTGAACCCGTTATGTCACAAGCGAAATTTTCATGCGCGCGACATTCTCCCCGGCGAACGGCGGAGCAATCTCTTTAAAATATTAATTCGTTCGCGCAGCCTCGCGCCGGCCGATAGTATTTTTCGATAAGATAAAAACGCAGCTGTGTGTTTGAAAAGTAGCGCGAACACGTCACCGGTCGATGGAAATTTTTACGAATTGCCTGAAACGGTGCACGCGGAAACGGTATTGACGCGAGCCACATCATTCGTGGAAATGCCGTTCCGCGCCAATGTTGTAAATCACAGTAGTAAAATCGCCATTCGTTGCGACGATGCTTGAACTTTGACCAACTGGACGCTGCGCTTGGGTGCATCCCAATTGTTTAATACTCGACTTGTGAAAATAAAATACGATTAATGAGCTTGTAAAATAACGGAGTAGAGAAACTGCAGAGGATTTGTAGAGAGAGATTGATTTTGTCAACGATCGTTTTTCAGTTAATCGATCAACGCTGAACAATTTCAGGAGTAAAAAATCAAGGCCTCTGATAGGATCGAAACGAAAGACAAGATCACGTGCTCGCGTTAATGTTTCCGCTGATCTAACCGGTCATCGTAAACTTGATAAGAGACGTAATCAGTGCGGTCGACGCTTGAGTCGTACGTTCACTCTCACCGTTTCGAGATTGGCGAGCTGGATAGTGGGGACGAGTCTCGAAATATTGGGTCATCCGGAGAGTTTGTAGCGATTTTCAATAGTTGAATAGTGTTAACATAATTCGAACCTTGGATAGTCCAGAAATTATAAAGTGCACGCGTAAAAGATGCAAACTTGGAGAATAATTTTTGGAAGTAAGACACTTGGAGAAGAAAACTGAGGAATGGGAATCCCATGCTTACAAGTTACAACTTTCTGTGGGTGTTTAGCCAGGAAGACTGATTGGGGCATCCAATTACAATTCTGACCATAATTGCTATGTTGTGGCCGCCTCAAAAACAACTCAAGAAGACCTCTAAACAAAAGTGGATATTGTAAAACAAAGAAGAAAGTTTGATCCGGCTCTAGCAGCAACCAAGTTACATTTTTCTCTTTCTTTGTTACAATTATTAATCCCCAATCATTTGACTTGTTCTCGCGCTTAGCTGAGTGGAAGTGGCGATATTCGAAATGGGAACAGATTGAAAATCGTTTGGCGAACCGTACTCTCGGAGGCGCATCGATTCATCCTCGACTTCCGGTCCGCAGCATCGAAAATTCGCCATTCGTTGATGGCTGCGTGGGGATCGTTGCCATATGTTAGCGCGCAGCTGAGCCGTTGCTCTATTCCCGCAAAAATCGGCTAATAAAAAGGCAACTCGTCGACCTTCGATATAGTCTATGCCTTCGTGGCGATTGGCTCTCGGTGTACCTCTCTTTCTCTCCCTTTCTGCTTCTCCTGGGCTGCGTGTGCTTCGCCAGTGTGCACCGTTGCCAACTTTCACGTATCATAATACACAGTGAAAGAATGTGGTTTCCCTTTCAAATTACAAAATACTGGCGCGAGCAGTATTTTGCCCGCACACTTCTCTCGATTATTCGGCGTTTTCTCGTGCGATTCGCATTTCGATCAACCGAGTAGGACCTTGGGGGCTTAAGACACCTTCTCCGTATTGTCCCAGCTGAGTTAAATGCATTCGAGTTTGAATAATTGAAACTGAGTTCAGAAACTTGTTTCAAGAGTACAAAATTAATTTAGACTAAAAATATAATTTAAATTACATCACTGGGCTTATGCAATAGGAAGTAAACTTTTTAAAAAATTCCGATCGCTAAATCTGAATACCACTCAGGGTCATTCTCTGCAGCATACCATCCGCCGTGCTACAGCGTTTCTGGTCGTTCATTATTCATTCGCGTCGTCGGTTATTTCCGCATAAATTACGTGTGGCGTAAAAACTGTTAGTCTTTCTCTTCGACGAGCTTTCCAGACATTGCTAATCGCCTCGACGCGCACAGATGGGTAAGATTCTCGTTTCTACTGACATTTTGAGTAACCAGATGAAAAAGTAAGAACTGCTTATTAAAAGGTACAGTGTCAAGAAAAAATATTGTTCGAACTTCTAGTATAGATGATACCACTCCATTGAGCACATATGTACAGCTCAAGTTCCCAGTTAACTAAGATATAATTATGTATAACGCATCAGTCCCAATCTATTGTGCACATAAAATGCCGTCCATCTCTGTTCGGAGACGGTCGCATCGATCGTACCCAGAGAAATCGCCTTCTGTCGACGAGTCTCGCCTTCTCCCAAGGATACTGTGCAACACCTGAGACTGAAGCCTTGATTAAGATATTACGTTGCCACGCATGGTCCACACGATCGGGCGCTCGATTTTACAGCTAAAGACAGACTTGACCCACATACACCGTAAAAACCAGTAGACACGTCCGTTCTAATTGCGAATATCGATTCGACGACGGGGCTAACTGTTACCTGGACCATCGTCTTTGTCTGTTATGGCGTGTATCATCTTTCGTGCCATTAATTTGAACAGGAAAGTATTCGCGCGCCCTGCTATGGGTGAAACTGGGTCAGGGACGCGGGTCGTGCACCAGCGAACAATAAAAGCTGCAGCTCCTTTCATCACGCCCGCTTAGGGAAACGTGGAAAGAGACTTTGTCGCGACGGATCGACACCAAGACTCCAGTAGGATTGAATCAGTGAAATAGAGATGAGTCTAAATCTTGGCTTGACGAGTTTTCCTGATTGTGTGGTAGGAAGAGGCACTTTCTTATTTGCTGACAGGAAAAACAGGAACATTTTGGGTATTCAATGATCTTCCTCGGGAACAAGGTAACAGAATCTGTGAAATGAAAAAAAAAAGGATTAGAGACTCAGAAAATTTCAAAGGGAAGTTGTAATAGGAAGTCACAGAATATACAAATAGTTCTGAAAAATTATCTAATTATTAGAGGCAAAAAAAGAAAGAATCTTCCTAGAAAAAATGGAAATAGGTGGAGAATAAAAAAAAGTAATGAAAGAATTTCTTTAAATAGTCTACTGTCTACTGAAAAGAAACGAAAATTGAAGGTGATCGCTAACCATTTCTCATCTATAAATAGTATGGAATGTCTACATCTACTAAAGCTTTCAAAGAGAACATTGAGAGTACATAATATGTCTTGTGTACTTATCATACAGTGACTCCTATGACCCCTGCGTCATAGTAATTTCTTTCTATTCTCGGCGGCGACACTCATCGTTGTCTTCTGTTACACTTTATGAGAAAGTAATGTCTTTTGCGATTAGAAAAATAAGAAGTTGGGATCACGAACCAGGAACGATAGAAAACAAAGTGTTAATTGTTAGACTACGTTATCCGATATGTTACAAATGATTATGGAACAATTCAACTTATTATAGGAATTTAATCAGAGAAATTTAAAATATTACAAATAACATTTGGTTTATTAAGTTAACAGCTATTAATAATTAAACGAAAAATAAGTCCCGTGATGTCTAAGGTTGAGTATCCTTCATCGAAGTCAGTGGGAGTTTCTTAGAACAATGAGACTCTCCCTGGACCAGTCCTCGAACACGTGACCCGACGACGGTATATCGAAAATGCCAAAAATCGATCCAGCATGTCCTCGCGTGGGTGTCCTACAGGCAACAGGTTTCCGTCCTATTCCACTGTGCCATGCTCGCGAATAGAATATCCTTGCTGAATATCAGTAGTTCAGAACGTTCCTGACAGCCGCGAAACATCTCCACTTATCAGGCAAATAGAACGGCTCGAAGACGTGGGGAAAGGGACTGTCCCAACCCGTCACCCTCTGTACAGGTGCCTCCAGGTTCAGGAAACATTCCTCCTATTTTGCAAATTTTTCTCATCAATATATGAAACACTTATTATTAGAGACTTCGTGCAAGAGCAAATTGACTGCCTAACTCTCTTAAAACAACCACGCAATAATTAGCGAGAAACGCGTTCAACGTCGAATTTTTGAACCAACATTTAAATAACAAATTTCGAGCCAACCGTTCGCTGATTTAGCGCTAGGATTAGGGTTTTGCAAGGTACAGGTTTGCACATCTGAACAAGCCGAAGCGTATCGAACCGTCACGAAGTGTGCGCAAGTGACGTAACAGAACGCGTGTAATGATATCCTGCCACATTCCAGCGATGCATTGAACATGCATCTAATGCATTTTCGGCGACGAACGATCGTATACGCGGCACGTGTAAATAATTTCGTAACTGAAATACTTAGTCTCGTTTAACCGTTAGGCATACCGACGCGTCGATGACCAGGCTGAATTATCGCGAGGCACGCTGCAATTACGTAAAGTTATCTCGCGATACACGACATAATTGCCACGATATTTTCAGCAACGTTACTCTTCGAAATTACATCGATTCAAATGATCGAGTTCAAACCGATCCTAACGTGGCTTAGCAGTTTTCCACGTCGAGGTGCATCAATTTTGAAATTTTATCGCGTTGTTTGTACAGCTTTGCGTTTACTACGACCGTGTAGACTGTAACAGTATACGTAATATTTATAGCCACTTTCTCAGAGAAAACGTAATAATTCTTGAATAAATTATCGTTCGCAAACAAAGGCGTTCGATGAACAGAGTGGTAGGAATACAAACAAGAAGGTTGAGTGGAATACAGGTAGGAGGAGCTTGAAGCAATTTCCGAAGTGTTTTCATAAGCAGGAAGAAACATGTTAGAATAATTGCATCGTTTAATTAAGAGTAACGAATTGGAAAGACGCAACTGTGTATTCTTGACCTTTCTTAATTTTCATAAATAATTTAGAAGACGGAGACTTTTACCTGAATAGTTGAGACTATTTCTGCTCCAAATCCACTGGTCAGCGGTGCTTCATGGGCGACCACAACACGGCCCGTTTTCTTCACTGACTGCAACATATATACATATCCAGCGGTAAAGGGTAAACTCAAATAACACGTCAAGATAATTAACACAGACAAAGAAAATTCAATTTCCCGATGGTCGAAGTTCTTTAAACAGTATGATCATTGTGCAAAGCAAGGCTCCGCCCTGGTTCAGTCACCTCCAAATCGATTTGGTATTGAGCATTTTAACGACTATTCCACCTGACGACTGACCGAGATGTATATCAAAATGTCCTTGTTTCGTAGAGGAAATGTCGCTAAGAAAAAGTTCTTGTTACCGCCGTAATAAAAACACTTGTTGAGCGAAAATATCTGCCAACAGATAAGAACTGAGAACTTCATGGTCCCTTGCTCGTACGTATCAACTCCAATGTGGAGCTCAGCAAGGATCGTACGCGCAGCGCATAAAGCTGTATGTCCTAACACATGTCATGAAGGGTAATTCGTCGAACGAGCGGACCGTGCCACGGATCAATTCGTGAATGATTTATGCCCCGTCCCATACGAACGGGCATAATAATAATTTATACGCGGCCAAGACGGTAAGTGATGCATTAATATAGCGAACGGATCGTTCCGCCGCGACTATCCCGTCCACCTCAGCCGCGATCGACGATAGAAAACGAGCGATCGGTGGCCTGTAATTAAGACACGTAGGCGCGCCTGCGTGTGTGTGTGTCCCGTTGTAAATCATTAGGAACAGCGACTCGATAGTACGCATGACTGTGCGCCGCGTACAGGTTTCTGTGACATTTCAGATTTCAGCTGACCTTCCCTGCAACTTTCAGACGTTACGGTCCCCGCCGGGATTCGCCCTTCTTAAATCCCTTGCACCAGCGGCTCTCAAACTGACCGCGTCGATCACGAACACGTAGATCTCTGGAAGCCTTCAGAAGAATTATGGATTAATTGAAGTCGTTCGAAATTTTCTAAAATATAAAGTGAAACGGAGTCGATGTAATATTGAAAAACTCAATAGCATCGAGGTTCCATATATAGTGTTTATCTATTAAGAGGTCACGGCTGTATTGAGTAAAAAATTAGAGTTAAATTCACTCCAGGAAATCTGCCAAAGATTGTCCCGTGTCAAGAACCTCACGGAAAAGTCAAGTTTGAGAAACACTGCCTCTTACTTCGCAGCGTGTACCGGTTCCTTTTATTTCATTTTTTTTTTTTTTAACATAGTCGGTCACGGGACCGAAACGTACACAGTTTAGTAATTTGCAATAAGACCTTTCCAAGTAACTTTTTTTTATTTATTTAACGACTCTACTCGCCCTGGCGAAACAGAATACAAGTTCTCGAAGACATGACACATTATAGAGGAGGCAAGGTGAAACGACAAGGTTCGGAAAATTGCTGTTTTACGGCCTAATCGTAAACATTAGTGCTTCCATAACTCCGTGGATATTAAGTTGTTTGTCAAAGTTGGTATTAGTACGAAGAAGCGACGATATGTTTGTTCAACTGCTTTACAAGATAGCATCGATGAACGATGATGCTGGAAATTCTTATCTATATACAAATTTCGAGCAACGAATGAAAGATAAACAATTTTTCATGCGATATTTGCACGATATAAATCAATAATTATGTGGAATACAATGCCATAAATGGATACAGATGAAAGAAAGACGGACTTTATACTTGTATACATATTAACTCAAATTTTCTTTTATTATTTGGACATACTGTTTAGTCAGTTAGACACTGTTTGCATTCTACTTACTCGTGGTACATTGGACCAAGGAGAAGGTGTCTCTACTACTAACGTCGCCAGCGTCGAATGGATGGACTACAATTACTACATCTGCTCAAGATAGTTGCTAAGAAAACCTATGCTCTCAACTGTTACGCGATGCTGCCTATTTTATATTGTATATTTGTAGATACATACTATTTAGATAAATATAGAAATAAATTTCAGATTGTAAATAGATATCGCTTACATCTTCAACTTAGTAATTTAAAAAAAATCGAATGAACGTAAGACAAAGTTTGCATATCTTTCTACCTGTGACATAGCATACTACGTGCAATAGAGGATATTGAAAGCTTCTTTTGAAACGTGTCCCATTTGATTGTTCGGTTTATCTAGAAATACCTAGCATGCCATGCACATCAAATTGCAACTTTAGCATTTCTGCAACACCTTCGACACGATTGACGATTAAATGACGGTAACATTTCATTTTCGAAAACTATAATAAAGATTCACTGATTACGAATGCTTTACGCTGTAAAAAGGCGACTGATGGCAAAAGAAAAATCGAGGAAAAACCAGCGACATACGTACAAACGATTTCTTCGAATAACCGCATTCTGCCGATTGTAGCGATGCGAAAATGTTTATGGCGCACAAGCGTGATTAATATTTACAGTTTCCTGACTTGGCTGCGTTTAGATTTACGTTGAAATCAATTATTAACATTTCTGTGCTCCTTTAAAATTAGTCAAATAAGAATGGAAACGTTGGATACGATTACAATTCAACAAGCAAACTTATTTTGATTAATGAAGAGGACTCAAGTCAGACCGTAGTCTACTTCTCCATTTGCCTCTAGCGCCTATATCTGTAATTCAAGTTATAAACTGATTGAGAACCTAATCTGTCGCGGCTAGTCAACGACATTTCCACGATTATCGTATTTCAAGATCAGGATATTTCATAATTCGACACCTTTCAGGATCTCCGTTTCGCAGAAATCGCGGGGGACTTTCCACTCGGATGGCGATTTTGCCGCAAGAGCGGTGACGTTCAAAGAACATCATCGGTTCGGCGAATCCGCGAGCGTATCGAAATTACGCGAAACGGGTTTTCAATTACGCTCACCACTTCTTTGGTTCATGTGCGGACGCGTACAGCGACGTGTGAGCGCATACCGTACAATCGGCATATCATTACGCGGCTAAAGATCGATTAGCATAAATCAGCGCGATATTAGTGGCCGCGGCAATCCGTGGCTATCGTAATTCGGACGAGTGAATGTTGCATTTTTTATCAATTTGCGAATTGTTGCATGACGACAAGAGTTAAAGTTTTTATAGGAGTAGATCCGAATGAAAGAATACGTTTGTATAGTATGTTTATGTATGCATTAGTTTCTGTTGAAAGTTCACGAGGACTGACTAAATGGTTTCATGTTTCGATTCAGATTTCTAGAAAATCAAATTCAAACGCTAAAAGTGGCTCAGACGTGGTTGCTTGAAGCGAACGATTTATTTATCACTGGAATTCTAAGTATTATTCTCTCGAGCAGCCTGACAACAAAGTATTCGACGAGGACAAAGTTTTTATTATAAGGTATGGAGACTTCTGTCACAATTGCTACGTTGTACACGTTCCTAACAGGCAACACAGGATTGAACCCGACCTTAAAGTCACCTAGAAATTACAAACAAATTATAGTTTCCGTACAAGCGATGAAAGTACAATCTTCTGATAACACGTATTCAACTTGTTGACGATAATTTAAACTTTCCGAGAAGTAACATTCCTCTGAAAGGAATTTAATTTGCAAATCCTCTGAATTATTTCATTAACTTCAATAATCTCTACGTTTAACGACAGTGCCAGCCAATCTAGACTGGTATATGAAAGGTGTCATTGGCGAGCCTTCGCGCGTACTTCAATCAAGTGGCCTTTTCAGATATTCCTTATTCGTAAAAATTACTATATAGAATGTTCATGTTTATACATAACGAAGGAAGAAGCTGATAAAGCGCTGAATAAAAGCGCGAAGACATTTGAAGGCATAGGAAAGCTTGAAGATGTAATATTATTTGAATGTAACAACTAAGAACACAGTTCGTTTCGTTAACTTGAATTTACCAAAATAAATATTATTTTATATAACATACCTCACAGCTCAGCTGAAGTTTTATCAATGCTAACATTGCGAAATTCAACCTGTCATCGTTTATAAACTTGCCTCGAACAAAGAACGCTTTCAGTGTTTGATAAACGACACCACAAAATCGCATTGGAGCGTCCAGTCGCGTTAAAAAGAAATCCTCTTTGTATAACGGGTTAAATGAAATTTACTTATCTCTATAAATAAATACTCGAATTAAAATACAGTGTCTGTACGTTTCTCTCCCACTCTCTGTTCGCTCGGGCGAAGGCCACGAGCCCACGTAATACGCTTAAACGTAACAGCGCCGCTTAAACGTAATGCATGCACGCGATCCGGTTGCATTAACGCATGAAAACGGAGCAAATTATAATGACGAAATTACCTTGCAAACGAGTTCCGCGTCCCAAGGTAGGATAGAAACGAGGTCTATCACCTCGCAGGATACGTCGAGCTTCTCCTGGACGAGATCGGCCACCTCCAGCAGTACGTGCACCTGAGTGCCCCAGCCCACGAGTGTCACCGCCTCACCTGTGTGAAAGTGCAAACGTGTACGTACGTGCATGCCTCCGTTTCACCTTATGCGTGTCTCGCCAATTACGACTGTGCATGTGCGTTCTCCCCGCCAACCTCCGCCACCCTCTGGCTGTGTATCCTGTTGCAGGACCGGTCATCGCGTGTACTGTTCCAACGGTTGGATAATGAAAGGACGATTACGGCCGATAAATATTATATTCTCGAATGAGTGACCGAGCGGTTCTCGCGTTTAATATGGCGAGTGCGGGTCGTGACACTCTTTAAACATCCCACGGTTGAATTATTAATACCTAGCGCGGAGTAATTGGCTGAGACCACCTACTGGAACCGCTTTATCAAACCTCAATGTTGTCACGGAATAATTGTTGAGACTAGTACGCGTTGTAATAGGTTCATAATGGTTTGTCAATCTTTGGCAAGCAAGTTTATGGTCAAATAACGTGTTGATTCTGTGGTTGAGACACATCCTTAGATCTAGAATTGTTACAGTTACAGAGTTGACAGTGTAAGACTGAGTACATTTGCGAGTAACTGTTCAATGTATAAATTTACCAAAGACCGACGAACCATCATCGCCAAAAATAATGCACGTACAAGATCTCATTAGCGAAATTTCTTGTAGTCAGAGTGAACGTTTTTGCGTTTGCATACTGATAACCGCTCATCACCGAAGATATCCGCGGAATCAGTGTTTACGAGCGCGTAACAAATAATTTATTCGCTTAATTAGCGGTTGGTAAACGACGCTGTAAATTTCGCGGGCTAGCCACCAACGACGAAGTCGTGAAAGCTGGACGACGCTGGATAAAAGTCGTTACGGTGAACATGGAAGAAGATTGATCTATGAGCGCTGGACGCTTGAAACGTTGAGGCTAGCGATGGGAATGACGTCGAAACACTTGGATCGATGCCAGCCGGTAAATTATAACGTGTTCTTAAATTTATGAATTAGTATGATTAATAAAAGCGGCACAATTTAATAAAGTAAGATTTTTCAGAGGAGGTGAAAAACTGTTTTCAACAAATTCCTAAGTCATGTGTTTACTGATTCCTCAGCATCACTTAAGTTATCAACAAACTGTGGGAACAAGTTTTTCCATACACCTCATTTTGTTTCCTTTACAACCTTCCAGATATAATCAAGAACATATCAATTATCATGTAACAACTTTCTAATAATGATTACAGTAAGTAATCTTACAATGAAAGACCTTGCAATTATCTTGATTACACGTTTGGCATTATGTTTCATACTAACTATGTCTATTGGCGACTTGAACAAATATTTAATGACCTTTCACGATCATTATAGCGAATCTTTGTAAATCGAGTGTTGCCTGTACTTCCTATGGAGTACCTCGATATCGAATTGCTCGAGCATCGTCGATACCTATTCGTATCAGTTCCATCGCTAGTCGAGACAACGTTGTTACGCGACGCACGAAGTGAAACCTATACTGGGGTTCCGTGGATCTTCCTGAACGCCTACCTTCTCTCACAACCTCAGCCTTGCCGATCTCGATCTTGTAACGATCCGTCGGCACATCGTCGATCGCCGTGCGGTAAAGTATTTTCGGCTCGAACATGATGCAGGGATCCGGCTCTTCTATGCAGCTCAACAAAAGACCTTTCGCCTGTCTCGCTCCGCGGGGCATAACGATCTGAAAAGGACGTTCGGTTACATTTCATTGCGCTCAAGAATTCACTCTGAGCACATATACATTATTTTTAATTCAATAATTTCTCCCTCCATAAAGAATTATAAAAAATTACAGAATACAAACATTATATGCTTTATTCGTTATTTTTTTTTAATACCTGTCTCTCAAGATGCTAGATTCCCGTGTATTCCTTATCAGCCTCGAGATGCATAATTTATAAATAAATGAAGACGAATAGTATAATTCGAAAAAAAAGAAGATCCTTCGTTTGAATGAATGAAATTTAAAGACTGATTAAACAGTTGCAAGCGCGTCGTCGTTTTCGATACGATAGATAAATAAACACGTGGGTACGTTGTGTTGCGTTTCGTCTTTGCTTTCCAACCTGGTACATTGAAGAGTACGCGATCTTTCGGTTTCAGGAAATGTCGACGCTATGTTGCGCGTCGCTGTTCATGTAATCGAGATGTATAGTGTCGGTATACCGTCGCGTCGGTGTACGATGGAAACTTTCTTCATGCATACGTAGAGTACATGTGTCCTACAATATTCATGGAATCTCTTCCAGAAAGTTAAGAGCCAACGACTATAGCTAACGCGCGGCAACGCGAAGGCTATCCTTGAGCATAGAAATTCGCTCGCGATGCTTCGACAAGTATTTACATTTCGTCTTTACTCGTCGATAACCTGTATCACCGACACCTAGTTCCGGTGCTCGAAACATCGTATCAACAAGCCAGGCACGATCTACGGACGTAAATTGAAAGAATATTTGAAAAAATTGACGACAAAAACCTTTTCTAACAGCTACTTTAACCTGCCAGACGTTTTCAGCAATGACAACTTAACCCTATCCCAGCCCTATCACTTAAATATACACTCGAGTAATGAACCTGCATGTAGGCTCCTATCTTTGTTAGGATTTTGTTTTTTGACAGCGTAGTCGTGATTGACACTTATGTATCCCTGATATTTCTTACCTTCGAGATATTTCATGTAAACCAGTATAATAATTTATTTAGGGACTGAAATACCTTCATATTTATTTATTTATTCCTTTTATTTAACGTCATTAGTGCATACGCACGCGAGAATGTTCATATAAGCGATGACAACTGTGCGAAGACGATACATAACCTCAATCGTATCCACTGTACTAAAGGAAAATATGTCACTTTAGGCTAAGAACGAATGTATTTTACCACGCTTTTCTCTTACCTTTGGTTAATGTCTACTCATACATTACAATTCTATGAGCTGTCAAGAAAGACGTGAAAAGCTTCGATCGTTAATTAATCTAGAAAGCTTCGAAAACAATGCGGATGTTCAAATCATTTCGTTTCAAACCGCATCACATCACGTTTGACAGTCAAGATAGTCGATCGCGATCTCACCTATCGGAGATTCACAGAAATAATTAATATCGACATAGGATAAAGGAATGATTTACTTCATTCACCTAATTGTTCATTTTTTATTCGGCATTCTAACATCAGTGGAGTCCAAGCGTGTACAATTGTGCCCCAGATATCGAATTCGAGGCTTTCTTTCCAAAATGTGTCGTTCAAATCATTCATTTTTGCTTTTATAATCAGATTTTAAAAACTATAGCATCGATATGCTGACAGCTACGAACTTTTATTCGCGAATAAACGACTCTCGAAATTTCCATTGTCTCCCTTGCCAGTAGTATTCTTGCAAAGTGAGCTCGCATCATGGCGGATTTTACGGATCATAATTTACGGAACTTCTTCATCTTTTCGAATTAGATGCATCTTTGCTCCACGATGCTTAGAAATGTAAAGTAGAGATGGGACAAATTTTATTCGAATAGTTAGTTATTAACATGTACAATTAACAGCAACTTTTTGCGTAAATTCCATTGAATGATTACTGACGCCTGTCGACTAATGCCAATAATTATTCTACCTTATAATTATTCTACCTTGAAACGTGTAAATTCAGTACGTTGAATTTACCAGTTTCAAAATGAAATGATTATTGACGCCAGCTATCAGTTTAGATGAAAATCATTTTTTTTTTTCTTGGAATTTTTTTTCTTGGAATTTTTTTGTATTCAATTTTTATTCTCATAAGCTTTCATTCGTTTAATGTCAAATATAATTTCATTTCATGAGGTAGAATACAATTTTTACTAGACATACAAAGGAGTAACAGCTATGTATCTCATTCGTTACTTGATAGAATCATCTAGATAAAAATTTTTCCCATCTCTGATGCGTAAGTAGTTCTTATTCTCATGGATATTACACACCTTCAAACCTGGAGTGTGTGCGAAATATGCTTCTGGGCTTTGCGAATGATAAAGTGCACCATGACCTACAGCGCCACAAGGTGTTCGAATGGTCAATTTACCACAGTCGAATTGTCCTCCACTTCGGTATCTTACCTTGGCTGCTTCGTTTACTAGCTAAGGATAAAGTAGGGTCAGTTATCGACTGTCTATAAACCAAAGTCGAATAGTACCATCTTACAGTTGCTAAATTACCGATCAATTCAACATTAGAGTCTTTAATACCACCTAGCGGTTCCACAATGAACTACTGTACTTAGAGTAATAACGCGGGTTATATACAGGGTGTCCCAAAAATGTTGTAACACCTTGAAAGGGGTGGTTTGGGGGGTGATTTGAAACAACTTTTTCCTTAGCGAAAATGTTGTCCGAGGCTTCGTTGAGGAAATATTAACGGAAAACACTGACCAATCAGAGTGCGCGGATACCGTTGGAGCGGCCGCGGTAGCAAAGGCTATATGCTAAGCGGTCGCGCTCGTACGCGAACAAGCGACTCGTCGCGTAACGAAGGACATTGGACGCGGCCGCCTAGCACGTAGCCTTCGCTACCGC